>NC_089006.1:407500-475000 GCF_963932015.1 Anas acuta | reverse complement strand
AAGAGAAACTCCACCCAAAGCTTTCATAGATAAGAAAAGCTGAAGAAAAAACATTGAGAACTAAGTCCCTGGAAAGGCCAGAAAAGAAGGTAGCTTCTACAATAGAAAATTCCCTTCTAATTAGAAAAAAAGGGGGGGGGGGGAAGAGGAAAAAAGAGAGGGGGCAGGACTGTGGAGGAGAATTAATACCTGTCTTTATTCTTCACATTTGGGGTTTCAGCCACAATGCCAGCGTACAGCCACACCTGATTCCCATCTTTGTATTTTGCCACAACCCTGCTCCCAACATAGTGTTTCTCCGGGGAGGGATGATAGTCATAAGCAATATGATTGCCAGAAAGCAAACTCTTCCCTTTGTTGTCAAATTTTACTTTGTACTTCTTACCAGCACCTGAAAGACATTTCAACAGGGCAAGCTCAATAGAAGCTATGTGATTTCACAATAGAAGCTATGTGATTTCACACATGAAGTCTAGTACCATACATAACTCTGACCACGCTCAGAACGTTTTGAAAGCTCTCACAAATGAATTTGGATGGCAGAAGGTCATTATGGTGACGTGTCACCTTCACAACATTGTATTAGTGTCCAGTGCTTTTCACTGGATCTTCTTTCAAGTGACATTAGGTGCTCTGACACACAGGGAACTGCTCAAAGTAATTAGCAAACCAAAGCTTAGTGAAAGCCAGAAGCACCAAGACATCAGCAAGCACAGGACATACCGACAGGCTGGATGGCAATCAGAGTTCCTTTGTGCCATGTTTTGGTTCTCTTCTTGCCCAGGATCCTCATGCCAATGTTCAGATCACCATCATTGCTGAGATCACTCCCAGCTGCAGCAGGTCCAACAGACTGGAGAGGGCAGGAGTTTGCTGAGGGGTCTGCACATCTACCCAAAGAACAATCAGAAGTAAGCCAGAAACTGCCCAAGGACTCCTTGTCTTACACATGCAATGGAAGAGTGTCTGTGAGACCTGAGACAGGAAGCACCCCTGGTTCTTCTAGTAATTTTAAGTGCCTCTGGATGGAGTAATCAACAAGGGAGGATTAAGTAGCACTAAAAGCTCTCGTGTTACGGGAACACTACTATTTGTATTTGGTTTTGGAAAGGGCATAAAGAAACAAAACAGAAATTTGCAATCAGTATATCCTAATTGTCTTTCCATCGGGGAAACAGAAAAGAAAGAAATTGTACTTTTCTTTTCGGAAAGAAAACAAACAGGCCCAAGATTCAGACAGGCCCAAGGGTAGGGCACATGCAGGTGTCAGCCAGTACCTGTCAGCTCCAGGAAGCTCTCACACACTGACCTTTTAGTGCATCCTGGGCATTTGTTTTCTTGTTCACAGCATCCATAAATTTCTGAACATCCTGGCAGATTTCCTCATTGCAGCCATGGCTTCACGCAGCTGAAGAGAAGGAAAGATAAAGAGAATAAGAAAAAGCATGCAACTTTTCTTTCCCCACCAAATACAACGATGTTCTAAGTGTTCCAGCAAAACTCAACTACAGAAGTACACCATAGTCAAGTCTTTGCCAACTCACCAGAGTCTGATCCTTTACAATTTTGGGATTAGTATCACCTGTGTTTAGAGAGAAAAGAAGTAGTTTAAAACACCTTGGGGATGAAGAATCCATTCTACAAAGTCACTGAAAGAAAAGGGAACAGTGAAAAGCAACCGTTCAAAAGCTGCCTCTGTCCTTGGCAGGAGATCCACTCAATAAGACATTTACTAAGTCATCAAGTGAGCCTTTCTAGATGCATGACATGCTGCACTTGCACCTTCTCCACAGCAGAGGCAGCATTTGATGGGGACAATAACCAGGTAAGCGGAAAAAAGGAAGGTCCCAGCTTGGCACCTGAACAAATCCAAACTCCAGGAACCATGGAACAGTTACAGGGGCCTTGGCAGACCATGCAAGTGGTAGTGTTCCTCACACAAACTGAAGGCATTTTACCATTCCACCTTCTGCTTCAGGACCACTGTGGTTTATGGCCAACTTTATGGCACCATTATTCCTCTCATTTCCCCCTGCTCCAAGACATGCTCATATCTCCACCCCTTCCTTATCACCATGTGGCACAACGAGATACTGAACTGTTCTTCCAGCCCAAATCGATACTCATAACATCATCATCATCCTCATCGGGGATCTCAATCACTTCTGTAGGTTTGGCAGCCAAGTCCTCGTCCTCAGAACTGCTTTCGCGATACTGGAGGCCTAGCTTGGAGTATAGATCCTTTACCAGTATCTCACATTTATCAATGGCTCTGGGGGGAAAAAGAGACAGATACAGCAAAAGATGAGGTGAATCCAACTGTACATCTCACAATATTACAGAAAAACCACTGGGGAGCCTACTAATTAAATACAACCGTCATGAGGTGAGGTAAGAATATTCACCTGAAGGATCCAAAGCCACAGGGGAATAATTTTAATTATCCCTCAATAACCACATACAAATGAATCAATGCAGAACCACGGTGTCAATCTACATGGAAGGGAAATGGGCAGCACTCAAAACATGGGACTCTGCCACTTGATCTACCCCCTCCTCTACTCTCTGAGGCTGCACTCAGACACAATCCAGGGCTACAATTCCAAGCACACCCACCTTGAAGCATCATCAAAGAGCCGGTCAACATGAGCCACCTCTTCTTCCTTCTGCTTCACACACTTCTCCAGCTCCTCCAGCTGCTGCTTCCTCTGCTTTATGCATTCAAACTTCTCCAGCTCCTCATCAATGATGTCCTGGAGCTCCTCCATGGAGATCCCCAGCTCCTCCATCACTTCTTGCTGCAGCTCTTTGATCTCCTGCGAATCCATTTGTGCTGCACGCCTGAAACCACAGACAGGTGAGAAACGCCCGGCGAGACCCTCTGGCTGCAGCACGCCCTCCCCGAGGCACAGCCGGGCAACAGCACAAGCTCCGTTTTTTGGAAGCCAGCGGCCCGGACCGTTGTAACTCCCAGCCCGGGATGCTCCGAGCCACAACCCCTCCCCGGCCCCCCAAACGCCGCTGGGAGCGCCGGTGTGCGCGGAGGGGCGGGCGGCGGGACGGCGCTGGGGAACGGGGCCGCGGGAGGCTGCCTGGGGCGCCTCGGCCCGGGGCCTCCGCAGGGCCCTGCAGCCCCAGGCCCGCCCCCCACGTAGGGAACTCGTCGCCCCCTCCCCTCGCCTCGCCCCACGGCTCCCCGTTCCCCTCGCCCCGGCTCGGCCGCCCCCGGGCCCCTCCCGGCCCCCTCCGCGGCCCCCGGCCCGCCCCCGGTTACCGAGGAGGAGGCTGAGGAACGGGGGGAGGAAGGGGGAGGGGCGCTGTACCCGACAGGAAGCAGCAGGACGTCACTTCCTGGTAACCGGCAGCCGAGGAGCGCAGCGCTCCTCTCCGGCCGGCGCGGCGGAGGAGAGCCGCGGCACTGCGCACGCGCCAAGCCCCGAGGGCAGGGCGAGCCAAGGCGCATGTGCGAAAGGAGGGACTGGGGGGGGGCGCTTAAAGGGGCCGCGGCCCGGGAAATGCACGGGGCTGCCACCTAGGGCGGCGGGGGTAGGGCCCCGGGGGGCGGGGAGCCCGGGGGCGATGAGGGCCCTGGGAACCCCGGAGCACGCAGCGGGGAAGGGGGGGGGTTGTGGGCCTGGCACAGGGGGATGCGGGCCCCACATGTAATAAATATTGTATAATAAGTTTGTTAATCAAACCGGTGGGAAAGCTCTGTGGGGCTGTGACAACCCTGTATATAGGAGAGTTTCCAGCTGCCCATCCTGATCAGAACATGGAGAGTGCTTGCTCAGCAAGATCGCAACCTGCAACGCAGAGGAAGACTACGGCCTTCATCCTCACGACCACCAGGAGGTCTGAGACGACCCCCTAGCAACAGTACACGCAACCGCAGGACATACCAGGATACGCCCTGAACAACCAGGCTATAAAAGGGGACGCTGGCGGGGGTGAGGTGCGTGCCGTTGGTGGAGCAGAGACTCCGCAGCCGCCAGCGCTGTTTTGCCTGCTTGAACGCTTGCTTAATAACTTGGCTCTGATAAAGATTATTCTGAGAGTGGTTTGGTTCCTACCACTTATTACACTGTGCACACCTGCGCAGTTCATCTACTCCTCTTCCCAGGTGAGGCTGAGAAGGCGCTGTAGGGTCCACGACGAGCTTGGCGCACTGCATCGCCACGGCCAGCAGGAAGAGGCAGACGAGCACCACAAAGGCCATGGTGAAGCCCTTGTCCACGTCAACGGCTGGCGGCAGCACGGTGTTCTCCATGGCCCTCAGGTGCTTGGCCCCGAGTTCCAGGCTGCCGGGGGCATCTCTGCAGGACAGAGGCAGGTGAGGTTCATGGAGGGTGAGTGAGATGCAGTGCAGAGGAGGTGTGAGGGCCCTCCTCATTTCCCAGGAAAATGCAGGTTAAGATATCTCATTACTCTCATTGCTTTTTTTTTTTTTTTTTTTTACAGCTGCATTGCCCAAGCATCTGGACTGCGCAATCCTGGCAGTATTAGATGCAACAGGGACACTGGGACTTGGCAGACCCTTCAAAGAAAGGACGGTGGCTTGGGTTAGAAGTGGGCCATCAGTTTGTGTGAGCTGGGAAAAAACACCAGTAAGAAAACAGGGGTGGTAACATTCGGATTGCTTAAGAGACCTTTGTAGCAGCGGACGGATAGATTTATACAAGGTTGGAGAGAAGTGGAGGCTTGTTCAGACTAGTGCCAGGAAAGCCACGCGGACTGAGCTGAGTGTATACAGGTCTATCTATATATATTTATCTATCTTTGTGTGTTTATAAAGCTAACGTGTGCTCCAGGAACAAGTGAGCACAGCCTGGACTATACCGAGGATGGCACGTGATGCAAGAGGATCTGCCAAGTCCCGCAGTGCCCAGAGATTGCTGGAAGTCCCCAGGTCTGAGTCTAGTCCCACGTGCGCTGTTTGGGGCTGTTCCTTCCCTCTCCACGGACGGATGGACAGATGGGCTGGTTGCTGTGCCCCGCTGTCCTAGTGCTGTCCCTGGCTGCGGCTGCCTTCTGTCCGCAGGGCGTCACGAATCCTGCAGGAATGCAGCGCCAGCGCCTTCCAGGCACTCCCAGTAACGGGATCCTGCGGATTCAATTCGAGCCCCCTCGAGCTGAAAGCATTCCCAGTACCTGCTCTGCCTCGCGGTTGAGGACTTGTGGGATGCTCTGGGGGTCTGGCAGGGGCACGGCACGAGCTGGGGAGCGTCGAGGAGGACAAAGGCGTCCCCAGGAGACGAGCGCTGTGTCCCCGGGCCCCCTCCTGGGAGGGAATTTGGGGATGGAACTTGGCTGCCTCCAAAAAAACGGAGACAGCTTTCTGGAACAGCAACGCCTCGGGCTTCCAACCGAGCCGCCCAGGTGGGGCTCCGGGCAAAGCCTCGGCCCTGCCGCGGGTGCTCCCCGTGGGCGCGGGGCCGGGGCCGGGAGAGGGGCGGCGGCGCGGGCCCGGCCCCCTCCCGGGTTCCTGCCCTCCGACAGAACCCCCCCCCGTGACGTCACCGCCCCCGGCCTTTGGCTGGCCACGCCCCCCGGCCGGGCTCACCCGTTGGGCCGTTGGGGCTCGCTCGCCCCGCCCTTGAGGCGGCTGGGCCAATAGGAGCGCCGCGCTGCGCGGCTCGCCCCGCCCCCTGAGGCGGGCGGGTTCGGCTGCGTCGGCGGCTCGCGGGGTTTTCCTGCGCCGCCATCTTGGCGGGGGGCGGCTGCCGGCCCGCGGGAGCTATGGCCGCCACCGCCGCTAACCCGGGTGAGCTCCGGGGCCGAGCCGGGGCTGAGGGCCCCCGGGCTGGGCCGCAGGGGGCTGCCTGGGGGCCGGCGGCGCCGTTAGCGGAGTCGGGGGTGGGCCGAGGGAGGCTGTGGGCGGGGAGGGCCCCGCCGGGGCCGGGGGAGGCCCTGAGGGGGGAGGTTGACGGGGGGCGGCCTGGAGGCTGGGAGGAGTGGGCCGAGGGCTCCGGCTCGGGGCCGGCGGGAGGCGATGCGGGGCCGGGAACCCAGCCGCTGCCCCTCGGCTGAGGTGCCGGGGTGCGGTGGTGGTGTCCCCCCCGCTGGGCCTTGCAGGCGTCTGGGGGCTTCGGAGCTGGGCTCTGGCTGCCGTCCTTCCCCTGCTGGTTGGGAGCGAGTCCGATACTCGCTGTCCTGAGCGGCTTATGTTGGTGTTAGAGCCTTTCTTGCTGCGTGCTTCCTGAAGTTTCTTTTATTAATTAGCAGCGGGCAAAAGTTGATGTGTTGTTTTGAGAAGTCTTCTTATAAACCTCTCAGTTTCTTTAAACAACTGAGCTGAATAGCTGGTGTGTAACCAAGGATGTGAGCACATGCTGGCAAAAAGCAGGATATTCTTTCAACTTTTGCTCTCTCAGGTTAGTAACCAAGGGGTAGCCCCCTGTTTGGAGGAAGCTTGGAGTTGGCGATACCTGAAGCTTAATGGGGAAAAAAAAAACAACAACACAAAGAATCCTTCAGGCTTTCTTCCGATTTCTGGCTAAACTGATCGGAAATCAGCACTTACCTGGAATAACCTGATGTCTGTGAAGCTTGCTGTGAGTTTACAACGTGGTGACTGACATCAGAATTTGAGCTTTGATGTCTTTTTTTTGTTGTTGGTTTGTGGTTTCCAACTATTCTTGCTTGTGGCTTGAGGCTGAGGAGGTCTTGGGCCATGTGACTTGTTCAGGTTTATCGAGGACTGCTCAATGCAACTTGTAAAGGTTGATTTTGTTCATCCTAACTTAGTTTAGGAAGCTTCTGTGGCTTTAAACATTGAGAAAACATGTTGGATCATTTGTGGTGATTTTGAGGCAAAGGTGCAGAACTGGTGTCTGGAAGTGCGTGGTTGTTGTGTTACATAATGAGCTGCAATTCTTCAGCAATCAGAAGGTAGAAATCATATTAGAAGAAGCAAATGTTCCTGAATCCTGCTTAGCAAAAACATATCTGAAATGGAAGCTGTCAAACTTGTCTTCTAGTTCTGTGGTAAAACGTGCTTTTGGCTCACAACAGCATCCCATTGAAACAGTGAGATCATTCCAAGTAGTAAAATCTTAGTCATATGCATTTGTGGTGGTGTGGAGTTGATCAGGAAGCTCATTTCTCTTGCCAGTGTAGTGCTGATCGAGGTTCTGCAGTTTGGCAGACAAAGGATATGTAGCTAAATTTAAAGCCAGGAAAAAAAAAAAAAGCAGTTGCCTGGGGTAAGAATGGAAAATGTAAGCTATGGGCCAACTGTGTAAGAATTCAGTGAATGAAGAAAGGAAGATACTCATTGCTCTAAACTGTTCCCGTATTATGGAGTGTTTACAGAACTGTAGTCTTCAGAGTTGCATGACATCTTGGATAATGGAAATGTTTTAAACAAATTCACAAGGAAAAGAGAGGGAACTTTCAACGTTTGTGTTTAATGTTTGTAACTATCAGTAAACAGACTGACCAATACTAACTCTGTCCTTCTAAACAGAGAGGCCATTAAAATACTTAGTCTGCGTAAGCATTATATATGTGGAGATTATTAGTTTGGGAAATTACTCGTGAAAAGTATTCTTTAGAATACTTTCCTTGATCTTGAAAAGTAGGCTACAGAGCTTCAGTGAATGCTGCATAGTGCCTGAAAATACACAAAATGTCCTCACAGCTTGAGCAGGCCATGGTGAAAGATGAAGAAGCTGACTGCAAAATAAGTTAGAATTCCTTCTAAGTGTTCAACGTGTGGTTCATGTTCGGTGTGGTGCAATCCTGGGCCTTCTGTCCTTCCTCTAACGGCTACATGGGCAAAGCAGGTCACTTCAGAAACCTGTGAGAGGTGGATAAATACCTCTGCATTTTCAGGTAAAGCAAATTGAGAAATAAATCTGCCAAACCTTTCTACTCGTCTTCTCAAGGGTGTGGTGAGTCACCACACAGACTGTTCATCTTATTTAACTGAGAAAGACTTCAGTTGTGAAGAGTGTTATTCAGTTGTGCCTATTTAAACAAGCTTTAAGTTAAAATTTCCTGGCTAGGAGTGAAAAGAGAATACCGAGGAGGGAGTATGAGACAGGGTGGGGTGGGGGTCAAAAGAGGTTTGTTTTACTTGAATTAACTCGGAGACCTTAATATTAGCTTGGATTGTTAGAGCACTGCTGACTGGATAAATATGTGGTTTATCAGCTTCATTTCAAACATTTTGCTCTTCTCAATGTATACTTCTGAGCACTTGCAGAAAACAAACGCATCTTCCACCTTCGTTGATTTCTACAATGCTTCCTGGGGGGGGGGGTTCCCTTGAGGTGAAAGCACTGAGCTGGTATAGTTGTCCTCAGGTAACAAAGCGGATCCTTTACTTCATGTGCAGTAAGCAAATTCCCACATGGCATTGCATGGGAATTTCAAACAACTGAAAAAACCTCAACCGAGTGAAAAAGTAAGTCTTAACAAACTAGAGATGCAGAAATTGAGACACGTCAATACAAAGCCATGCGTGGTGTTCAGGCTGAAGCTTCACAGTTGTGAGCGAAATGCAAGTGCTCGTTACCGTACGCTTTGTGAGCAGCTATTAACTGCTCACAGACCTGCTCTGAAGTTCCTTGGCTTTTGGGGGAGCTAATGAATGATTAAATTTGAACTGATCTTGTGAAGCAAAAAATTGCTGATGGCTACCAGGCTTGGGAAGCGACCAGATGCTGCTCAGGTTAGAAACTGCAGTAGCAGCTGCCTTTTTGCTGTGCCTTGTGCAGTGCCTGGTTGTAGCAGGCAGTGGTACACTAACAATGCATTTCAGAGCTACAACAGGCCTGTCTCGTAAATCACAGTTCTGAATATTTTTTGTGACTTTTTTTTTTGAAGTTTTTCCACTGTTGAGATGCCAGTAGTTGCAATAGAGCCCTTCCCAGGGGAGCTAGGGTGGAAGTCTGGCTCTCGAGATTACATTCCCTTAGCTGTTCTCCAGCCTACTCTGTTCTGGGTCGTAATTGTTGGCTGAATTGTGGTTGTGTTTGCACATTTGTATTCAGTTACAAATAAGGATCCGTAATTTCTCTGGTGCCTCTGCTTATCTCTTCTGGCCTTAATTAGATGTAGCATGTGCTAAAGGCAAGCAGGGATTGATTCTGGAAAAGCTTGGAACAGAGACCTAACAGGAATATTGCTTGTTGCAGTAGTGGCCGTGTAAAACACACCCTGTTCCCAGAAGGACTGCCGGGGACTCCTGGTGACACATTGGATTTTTGAAGAAAACACTTTCAAAACTGGATGCTTGTCCTGTTGCTTGCTCTCAACATTTATTGTTTCAAAGGAGTGTATCCATTGCTTTTTTTGTTATTTATTTGTTTGTTATTCCAGAGAATCGGAAAGATGCTGTTCTTACTGCTTTGAGTACTGGTGTGTTGAGTCAGAGCTAAGCACCCTGGAACCTGTGACCTGCTGATCGCGTTGGGTTGGCAGCTTTCTCAGGGACTGTAGTTTTAAATGAAATCAGCTTTTACAGATTATGACAACCCAGCTTTTCTCCTGAGGATCGTTTGACTGCTCACTGGGACTTCTGCTCTGCTCGCTCCTGCCTAGATGTGGCTTGCCTTTTACGCTCAAACCCAGGGACTCTCATGTGCAGCTGGAGAGGGATTGCTGTTCAGCGCCTCTGTTTCTCAGGATAGGCATCTGGGCCGCTGATCTTACCACATGTGGCCACTTCAGCCCCCCTCAGCACACCCCTCATTGCCATGTACGAAGCTTTTGGAGCTTGTGTTAATAGTTAGAGCACATCTGTGTCCCACCGGTTCTGTTCTGATCCCCACGTAAAATTGTTGCACGACCTGTGTTTGGACTGGGGAGAAATTGGGAGGGTGGGGGAGGAGTAAGGACTTGAGCTTAATGTTTGCTTAATGCTTTGAAAGGAGGCTTTGCGTTCGTGTGAATGCCTAACTTAGAAATACTGAAGGATGAAAAAGCTAGAATGGCCTGCCATCCCATCGGCCTGCCCCATGAGCTCCTTTTCTGGGGTGAGGATGTGGTGAGTCATGTGAAGGAGCACAGAACCATTTTGATGCTCTTTTTTTGCAGAGCGACATATTATCAGTTTACATTATTAAATGTGAAGATATCTTATGTTCTTTCATTTGTGAAAGGGCACGTTGTACCCCGGGAGGCAGATGTTTCTGCGTAGGAAGCTGAAGCTTGAGGTGATGGGATTTAATGTGAGATGCTAGTCCACGCAGCAGGTTCCATGGAAGTGCAAAGACTCAGGTGAGGCCTTAAAAAACACAGATGCCTTCTCCCAACTCTAGTTAGAAGTTGATTTGCAGAGGAGAACTGTACGGTGTCACTTCCTTCCCCTGCACTAAGCCGGAAATTCCTCTCTTCTTAATAATAATAATAAAAATATCTGCAGTGCTCCAGAAACTTTATTTCTGTTCAAATCACAGTATTTGCATACGTACGTTGAAAAGCCACAGACTCCTTGGAAAGCTGTCTATGAAAAGGGAATAAAGCATCTGACCTGGTTTGCTTGCACTCGGGGCTGTGTTCCGCTAAATGGAGACCTTTGATATCAGCACTCTCTGCACCTCAGGGTTTCCCCTGGGAATAAGGGAAGCAGCACAGAAGACAGCCATCAGTGGCAGCGCCCAAGCAATCCCAAGTCAAATGGGGAGAGTGTAAGGAGATGGGAACCTCTCTGGGCCCAGCTTGGAGGGTGGGTGTAAGGAAGGCCAGCCTCCAGTTATTTCAAGTGCATCACATCAGCTGGCTTGAGCTTATCGTGCAGGGACTGATTTCCTGGCAGAGACCTCATGTATTCATATGTTGAAAACCACTAACCTTGCGTGGTGAAAGTCTGTTTCCACACCTGACTTTATTCTCAGTTTGTTTTTTTTGTTTTGTTTTTTTGGAACCTTCACAGAGCTGTTCGTATTTTGATGCTGCAGCTAGTGCTGAGGTTGGGTTTGTGTGCTCGTGCTTTTTGGGTCTGTCTGTTGGCCCCTTGGACTGCCAAGTGCTGAGCTGGATATTTGTTCTGTAGTTTAGTCACCCTTAGGAAGTTACAAGGACTGGCAAGGAAGAAACTTTCTCTGCAATGCTGGTTGCTTAGAAGGACGCAGATCAGTACAAGTGATCCTGCATCTCTCTGTGTAAGTACTGCTTAGAGTAAACTGCTGTCAGATTGGAAGACAACTTCAGTAACAGTATAAAAAAAATTGCTAAAGCCTGATCTGTCTGCTGAAAATAGTTATGTTTTTTTTCTTTCCTGGGGAGGGTGGGGGGTACATGCCCAAGGCTGTGGTTTGTTTGATGTGAGCTGTAAAAATGAGCATTGCTGCACAGTTGTACTCTACACTATCTATAGTTCTCCTTCACTTGTCTAGGAATATTCTAGTGGCCTGGGCTCAGCTGAGATTTGACCTCACCAGAGCTTCAGGCTTGATTTGTTGTCATATTTGTTAAATCCTACTTTGTTTGCTTAGTCCCTCCAGTTCTGGCGGCAGTTGATGTGTGAGCTCTCAGTGTCAGTGTACCGCTTTGCTGTGGTCTGGGAACCTTAGCAATAGGCTTTTAGAGATGTGTTTGTGTCCTCTCCACTTTGATAAAGCAGAATTGTTTTTTCTGCCTTCAGCCAGAGCATCTCCCCCACAATATTTGCAAACTGTGCTGCCTTGAAGTGAGTATTTTGGTTGCAGTCTAGCAGTTGGTTAGCAGCAAACTGTGAAGAACCACAGCCGTTCAAACGGATAGAGTGGGCCTATTTCAGAAACATGAACAAATGCCTTTTAACCTTTTTGAAAAGCTCTGGATCTGCTGCAGATCAAATTGTGTTAATGTAGAAGAATGTTTAACATGGCTCTTGTGGTAATATCCTATGATGAGGTCTCAGTTGAAAGCATGCTGAGCCAGCTATAACACTACAGAGCTGCTTTCTGTGTGCTCCTGAATTCTAAATTGGGAGTAAGGGGAAAAAAAAATCCTACCTGAGAGTCAGAAGTCGGGCTCTGTGCCCTTAAACTCTGCTTTCTAATGTCAGATCTTGGCTTGTGAGGAACCGAGAAAGTCTGAGTTGGCTTTGGTGAGAGCTGGGAGCTGCTGGCTGAGCGCACGGGGAGGAATGGGCGGCATCTGTCTGCTGGGTCTGGGCATGGGCTGGGAGCCAGCCTGCCCACGCTGCCGCGGGGGGGTTCAGTGTGTGCTGGCGTGGAGAGCTGGGGCTTTTGGCTTTCGTTGTGGGGAAAAAGTGTAATATGTAATCTTGGGCCTGCTGTCTGGCTTGTGAGGAGGGCAGCACGTTCAGCTTCTCCCTGACACACTCCTTTCTTTCCCGTACACTGGAAGGGGGGTATTTTTATCTCTTCAAGCATCCTTTTCTGCAGATCTTGTGTCCGTGTGGAACCTCTCTAATCCATTATGCTGTGGTATTAGCGGTGTATCTCAGGATTCATCAGTTCAGCGCTTTTTGCAGGTGTTACCTGCCTGTTTCATCTCTTTAAGAATTCATTAAGTTTCTTGCTGCTTGCGCAACTGTTCTGTCCATAAAACACAAGGCTTCTAGCTCCAAGCGAGCCTGCTTGTGTACCTAACAGAGGCAGTGTTGGTGGTGTCATTTTGGGGAAGAACGGTTGTTCTGCTCTGGGTGTGTGGTCAGTCGTGAAGAATCACAGTCAGCCTGGCAATCTCACCCCTTCTGCCTGCGGGTCTGTACTGCTGAACAAGAGGAATGCACATCTGAAAGACACTGTTGGCAAGGTGCTTCACAAGCACCTTGGTTAGCTTTTTGTCTCTTAGGCTGGAAAATGCACCCTCTGAAGGAGGTGGTGGGAAAGTCGTTCAGGCAAACCCGTGACTCTTCTCCTCCCCTTCTGCATGCTTATGCAGCTAGCATATGAGAGTTGTTTTAGCCCCCACCCATGATGGCATCAGACTCCTCCCCTGTCTAAAAAGGAGACCACATCTTTTAGTTTAATGAGCTAAGACTTTGAGCTTATGGAAACAGCGTGTAGTCAGAGCTTGAAATGGGCCCTGAGCGCAGGCTGTGGAGCAGCAGTAGATAAACAGTAGATAAAAGGACTAGAAGCACGCTGCACAGGATCTCTGCTTCAGACACTGAAATGCTCTTAATGAGAGCTCTGTGTTGAGACTACTCTGTCTGAGCTAGAGGAGGATTTGATGTAACACTCTTATGGTGTTTCTGCCCCTCCTGTTTAGAAATGGCATCAGATGTTTCCTCGCTGAATGCAGCTGTCAGCTCTGGGAACCCTGGCCCAGGTGCACAAGCTGGAGGAGCCATCGTTCAGAGAGCCAACAAGAGGCGTCCTGGGTGAGTGTGTACTCCATGGGTGGCTTTTTTAATTCTTTGCTGGATGCGTGTGAAGTGTGCTTTTGAGGAAACGTTGCTCTCCTGAAGAGCGGTTGGACTTGTGGTGAGGGAACTTGTCTATTTTTAAGCAGAGTGGCCAGACTCCTTCAGTTGTGCTGTATGAAGTCCTTTTCCTGTGGAGTGGTATGCTTTGTGATGCAATGAGTGCTCTTTGTCTGTCTTTTGAACTGTTTCCTTGCTCTGTTTCTGTTAAACACATAAAAGAAGCCCCCTTCTAAACCTTGTGGATTGTTTCATGTTAGTATTTGGGATTACTTAAATCTTCCTTTCAGGAATCATCTGCATCCCTGCAAGGACAGAGGAAAAAACATCCTGTGAAGGAGAAGCTGCTTGGTTAATCTCTTCTTGCTTATGTTTTTCAGGCTTGATTTTGATGATGATGGAGAAGGGAACAGTAAATTCCTCAGGTGAGAGAGAACATCACATCCAGAAGTTTCTGTTGTGTATCTAAGTGTCTCTGCATTCCCCTCAGAGTAGGAGCTTGCTGCTTCTGTGGCTTTTCCTGTCCAGCAGTGCAGAGTGAAAGCAATGGCTGTGTAGGAGAGGAGGCAGCGATCCACTTCCTTAAGCTCTTCCCTTTCTCTTAGTAAGCAGTATTTCTCCATCTCTGCAGCTGATGCCAAATAAAAGCTGCTATGCATATGGGGGTCTGTGAGTCTGGAGAAGGGACTGTGGTTGGGAGGAGATCCTGTTACTGCCTGGGATACAGTCTCTACCTCAAAACACCCAGGGCCACACAGTGTGATGAGGTCAGCTGCAGAGGTGAGCCTTCTGAGCTCTGGGCTTACAGCAAGGCTGGAAGCAGTGTTGCAGAACTCAGTGATGTTAGTGTTCAGTACCAGCACTGCAGAAGATTAAATATTTTCTGTGAATGCTCTCAGCAATCTGCTGTTTGTTTCAGCACAGCACTATAGGAGTACTGCTGCTGGCCCAAGCCCCTGTTTATTGTAGAGAAGAATCTTCTGCCAAATAGCTTGTCAGCACAACAGTGAGATGCTGAGCTTTTGTTAGGGCCTTAGATATGTATCACTTAATTCTCATCTGTTGTAAGGATGCTCCAACTACAGAGACCTCCTTGTTCCTGAGGAGTTGGCAAGCCTGCAAGTATCTCCCCTCACGACCCATATGGAATGCAGAAGAGTTGGAAGATCTCATGTAACTTATTTGTAGTCTCACTACATGGTTTGGGATTGGACAGCTAATGTATGTCAGTCTGCTAGAGATGACTTCAGGATGGCTTCGAGATGATTATGGTCCTGGTGATCATAGGATTTACCTATGAGATCTTTTGGATGAAGGTGTTGGTCTGGGTTAATTGAATCTTCAAAGCTCAGCTGGACCTATTGCTTTGTATGTGTGTGTTCACTTAAATTACTGAGTGAAATGCCATTGTCTTTGATAGGAATGTGATGTGGGAGACATCTATGTCATAAAAGTCTACACTTTATTTTATTTAGATAAAGGAAGAATATGGTTCTGGATTGCCTAAGCTCATCAGAGTTTGCATTTTCTGCATGTTTTGTTAAACCTTGTTGTTCTCTTTGTTTTTGGGAAATAAGCGTAAACACTTTTTTTTTTCTTCCTCTCCCCTTCCTCCTAGGTGTGATGATGACCCAATGCCAAATGATAAGGAAAGATTTGCCAGGTAAGAATCTGTTGTGTTGCAATTTTGGAAGATTGTGGTGCCAAACCACCCTAACGTAAGAGATCCTGTGGCACCCTTCTAATTAGCAGCTAGATTTTTCTCTCCTTTAAAGGAAGGTGCATCTTGCACCAAAGGACTGAGATATTTTCTTTTTTTTTTTTTTTTTTTTTGGACCAGTTCATTACGAGTATGATAACTTTATCTTCTTTCTTAATATCTATTTCAGCTGTTGGCTTGGACTCTCATGTTTTTCTTCTGCCCAAGAAACTTGCAGAGAAGTTTTATGCTTAGCTTAGGTTTTATTTGAACAGGGTTTTCTGGCAATTTTTGTGCTTACCTGTCTGTGGCTTGTATGTTCTGTGGGGGAGTAAGTCAGGCAGAAGCTTCCCTTAAACAAGGGATTGCCTAGACACTAGAGTGTACAGTAACATTATAGCCAGTATTTTGATGCTGATTTTCTACCTGGTGGTGTCTGAGAGCAGCTCTGTACTGTCCAGTTACTTCATGGTATTTTTCAGCTTTCTGAAGACCATGAAACTAAATTTAAGTATTTTTGAGTTTCATTTATGTTGCAGTATAACGTTCTTTTTTTGGTCAAAGTAAGCTTCTTTTGTGTATACTGAATGTTATAAATTTCGGATTGTCCCCTTAGTGCAAAGACTCATTATCTTATGTCTTGGTAGGAGGAAATAAGAGCAAATACAGAACAGTGGTCAAGATGCTATGCTTAGTCATGTGTCCTAAGGAGAGATCAGACTTCAGAAGTTCCTGAAACTGGAGTTAAAATAAAAGTGCTTGAGAACAAGGGGGAATGGACTGCCTAGCATGTTGCTTCAAGGACCCTGAGGATCAGCAGGGCGTTATGTTGGTTGTGGGGGCCTCTTTCTGCAATTTCCCAGAGGTGATGCAATGAAACTACTGGTGTAGAAATAAAGGCTTTATAAAATGTCTCTTCCCTGTTTCAGCCAGAGCTATAAACTTCTGTTAAAGTTTTAGTGCACAGAGGGATATATTGCAAAGCCAAAATTTCAGGTCACAGTCACGCTGATCGTCTGCCAGATATCTAGGACTGACTTCTAAGCTGAGGCTCTCGAGCTTTTAAGTGGTTTGACTTGACCTGAAATCAAGCAAATTGGAAATGTGTTTGCCAGCCCACACTAAATAACTTTATTCCCTAGTGCAAGTCATAAGCTCTGGAAACTTAAGGCATAGCAGACCCCGATAACTTAAGTGGTAGGATAATGCAAAATACCAAAAAGGCGCATTCTGTAGGCAGGAATTGCAATGTTGAATGGTTTCATAGTCTCTAAAGTTAGAAGACCTACTTGTTAACTGTACAGTGGTACCATAGCTGGAGTGGGGTCTCAGATCCCTGTGACTACTGTTGTGGTATGCCCTTTGATTACCTTGGTTAACATGGACAAGGTTGGAGAAGAAAGGAGGAACATGCAACAAGACAAAGAACAAAACCCCAACCAACCAACCAAAAAAAGACCATCACAACCCCAGAACTGAATGTTATACACCCAAAGTTGTTAAGGCCCAGGCCCAGAACCGTTGTCTGCAGTATTTAGGACATCTGCAGTACCTATGCACTTTAACGTAGAGGTTATCACTTCCAGTTACTGACTTGGGCAAGTCTCTAAAGGACAGTAGCAGGAGGTGAAGAGTGCTGACAAAGTTTTCAGCATTCAGACACCATGAATGCAGGTGTAAGAAAAGGGTGCCACAGATCCTCTCTGCATCTGTCCCCCTTGGCCTGCTCACAGATGTTTTCCATGACTGCTGGTATCGTATCATGCTCCTTGTAACTTTCTGTTAGCCTACATCTTTCAGTACATTCTTCCTCCATCCTCAGATGATGTGAAGCAAAACAGAGCATAAAAGAGAACATCATGTTCTAAGTGCTGTATTAGAATCTGTTTGAAGTTGAAAAGTGTCACAGCTGGTTAATGCTAAAATACACCTATTAGACTCCAGAAATGCACATTATATGTCTTAGTTGCTGAGCCTTTGAGTGATTGCACACCTGCCTCACTGAGAACACATGGTTACCTTCACCTTTCCTGGCGGTAGCTCTTGAAGGATTATTTGTTATCCAAGGCAGCCAAGCCTGAACCGGAAAAACTTACTAGTCTTTTCAAAACATGGTTTGCAGATTCTTCTTCCCTGAAAATTGAAAGTGCATGCAAGTTGGTGGGAATGTCTGCCTGCCTTTTTGTAAATGATGTGCGTAACATCTGTGTAATTTGTCATGTAGCCATCTTGACTGTGCTGTCCTGAATGGTGTTCATGTAACAGCATTACAAAAATGTGTTATCTGTGAACCTTACGCTCCTTAGATTTTTTTTTTAAATCTGCTTTTCTGATTTCTTAATAACCTCAAACAGGCTATTGATTTTTTATTCCCCTTTAAAGAAGGAGCAGTTTAATGTAGTCTAGACCCTCTTCTTAGTTCTGCCATTAACCTTCTAATCTCTCACAGAACGATCTGCACCTCAGTTACATGTAAAATCTACTCCTTACCTATTTTATGATTCTGATAAGCATTCTAAAACTTTAAAGCAATGTAGATTAGTTTAATGTGTAATGATGCAAAGTGACTGCTTTGTTTTATGGAATTAATCTCCTGCAAAACAGGCATAGCTGTAGGCTGGGTTTCCTAGTACATCTTCCCATTTTTCATTTCTTTAAACTTTTTTCCATTTTAGCTTAGCTCGCTGATTTTATTTTTAGGTCTGATGATGAACAGAGTTCAGCGGATAAGGAGAGACTTGCCAGGTAGGAGAACGGAGATTTCAAGCATGGACAAGCAGAGTATTTCCTTTCCTTTATATATCTCTAGGCGTCCCTTTTCCTTTTTTTCCCCTCCTTCCCTCATCTGCTGCAGTAGAGGACTTGAAAGTGAACAGACTTCTGGAAGTTGCTGTGTAATGCAAATTAGGAGGGGGAAGGCATCTAGTTCCCTTGTAAGAATGTGTTTGGGGAATACACGAAAGGATTTGTTTGCAGAAGACTACAGGGAAGAACATGGTTGGACCATTGCTTTCACTGAGTATTGTAGCTTTGCTAACTTGTGCTAAATACAGTTTCTCTTGTGCTGGATCAAGGTGGTAACTGCCTTGTTCTGGCCTTGGTAAGATTTTCTCATGTGAATGCTATTGTACTGTCAAAACAGGCATTAAAAAGTGTACTGGTTAATTTTTTTCTACTTCTTAATTTTATGGTCCCTTAAAAACTTCCAGGAAAGTTGAAGAACAATTTAGGCTTACTGAAAGCAGGATGTTTTCTTGAGTTCCTGTTTGTAGTTTCTTAGGAACCATGACTCTCACTGAAATGACTGAAGCGCAGTCATTGTGAATTCTGTACCATTAATATAGTACCAGTAATATATGTACCATTAATACCCTGAGAACACGAGTTCCCAGCTGCAGGTGGTAGAGATGGTGTGTTGTCAGGACTGCATTGCTCCAATAGCAAAACATTGACCCTGAATGTATCCTTCCCTGTTTTGACCTGCAAAAACAGCTTAACTGCCAAGGCTTCTGTTGCTTGCCACCCATGGCTCATTACTGCTGCAGAGCTGAGGGTTGATAATTCATGAGTTAATGGCTTGTTTTGTGGTTTGCCATTCTGCAAACTTACCTTGTACCTTTTTTGGATTATTTCACCCTAGATTGATTCTTAAACAGTATGCAGGACTAAAAGACTGTTCTGAATGTTGAGAATGTGATGGCTCTGGTCAGTTTACTACCTGCTTTCTGGTTTTAAACCAAAAAATAACCCTCAAACACAGTCTTCCCTAACCACAGTATTGCATAGCTTAAATATTTGAGGAGGTAAGGAAACCTTTTAGGTGAGGCTTGTGACTACCGCTAACAGCAGTGTTTTTCTGGAATTTCTCTTCCAATGAAACAGTAACTCTCTTCCCATTAGTCATTTCTTGCTGTCATGCAAGAGCCTGAAGTAAAAAACATTTGGCAGTGGGGCAAGTAAAATGTCTAGTGGTTTCCCAATAGCCTTTGTAGTGGAGGTAGTTTAATTTTCACAATTGAGCATGCAAGTTTGGAGAAACTGGATTAAAGGTGAGTGTGATAATTGAAGCACTAATTTTTCTGAGAATCGGTTTCTTGCAGCAAGGAGCAAGGTCACTGAATGATTGCACACACCTGGGTGTTGATAAATGCTTCGGTTTTTTTATCCTCTTTCCCTTGCCTGTCTATGTTCCCTCAAACAGTCATGTCATTACGTTTTTCTGATCATGTGCTTCCGTGCATCTGATCCATCCTTTTGTATAGGAAACCTGGCTTTTAAGTTCTGTTTTGAAAAACCCACATTAGTGCTGCAGTGAAATTACACGTACTAGATAAAAAGAATATAGAAATTATATTTTCACTTCTGGGGACTTGATGAGGAATTGTGCCTTGTGAGCAGACTTGCAAAAGGCATGTGAAGAACATCTGTAAGGACAGTAAATGGGCAGAATTGTTGTACTGCCTCAATAGAAATTGTGTGCACCACCCAGGTCTTTACCTGGTAGGTGGGCTGTCTGTGTTGGCTTTGATCTGTAGAGAAATGAGGTGTGCATCTCCCCTCAGAAGTCTTCCCTTCTGCCATATTGCTGGCTTTCGATGTAACTGAGAAGTATCTTCATAAAGGCACTGTAAGGTGAGGCCCCTTTTTTTTTTTTTGTAATTTAGGTGTCCAAGTCTTAATTGCAATCCTGGCCTCCTTGTATGGTTATTGGAGATGAGTGAGTGTCTACAAGGGTGGGGGTAGCATTTCTTTAATCCTCAAAGAGGGGCTGAGCTGAGTATTCTTAGCCTGTCTGAATCAGTGCTGATGGGGCCTAGCTGCTTAAAGGCAAGCTTCCTCCCTCAAGTCTGATGAATCCTACCTTAAGATCAGAGGCCATGGTAAAGGAAGAAATTCTCTGGCTTCCTGAAGTGGTGTGGAAATGGTGGAAAAGCTTCTCCCTGTTTTAAAATAGCTTAGCTCATTGCTTTCATGAGATGCTGGAGAATCAACATGATTTAAAATGAGGCTCTCTTGTCTGCAGCGAAGGAGGTCCAACTGTAGACTCTTCTCCTTGCACTTGTTCCTGCGTTCCTTTATGCACGACCAGCATGCGAGACGCTTGTAGTCCTAACTCCTGATGACCCTGATGCATTTCTGTATTTTGCACCTTGGCCTTGTGGAAGCATCGCCATAGGAAAATGGCTGAGCCTTTTGGCCTGTTAGTAACTTTGTCTTCCTCCTTTCCCCCCTGGCCTTTTTAGGGAAAATCACAGCGAGATTGAACGTAGGCGAAGGAACAAGATGACTGCCTACATCACAGAGCTGTCAGATATGGTGCCTACCTGCAGTGCCCTGGCCCGTAAACCAGACAAGCTTACCATCTTGCGCATGGCTGTCTCTCACATGAAGTCCCTGCGTGGCACAGGCAATACCTCCACTGATGGCACCTACAAACCCTCCTTTCTCACTGATCAGGTCTTGCCTTAATGCTGCTTTGTGGGAAGTACTGCAGTTACAGGGGGAGAGGGGAAATTAAATTGTGGGTGGGGGAGTTACGTGCCTGGGGTGAGTTTAGAGAGTGTCACCTGCTTGTCTGTGGAGTTAAGAGCATGTCTGTCTGTTGTGAATGCAGGAACTCAAACACCTGATCCTAGAGGCAGCCGACGGCTTTCTGTTCATAGTGTCCTGTGAGACTGGGAGGGTGGTGTATGTCTCTGATTCTGTGACTCCTGTCCTGAACCAGCCCCAGTCTGAATGGTTTGGCAGCACCCTATACGACCAGGTGCACCCAGATGACGTGGGCAAGCTGAGGGAGCAGCTTTCCACATCAGAGAATGCACTGACAGGTAAAGCAGCCTGAGAGAGGATTGGCAGGGGTGGGCAGCGTGAAAGCCATCAAAGGACTTGGTTGGATTAAAACCTTCCCTTTGTAGAAGGAACCAAACCCTGGTGCCTTTCTAACAAGGATCCTGCAGCCCCCCCTGAGAATGCATCTAAAGGTACCACTGGTGACACTTATATCTCACTAGTTTCCTAATGCGTTACCTGGTGCCTGTGTTGGGGAAAGGACTCAAATTGCGATAGCATCTTGTTTTTACTACCTTCTTTAGGTCGCATCCTAGATTTAAAGACAGGTACTGTCAAGAAGGAAGGCCAGCAGTCCATGAGAATGTGCATGGGTTCACGAAGATCTTTTATCTGCCGAATGAGGTAATGGAGAGAATCCTTGGAAGTCTCATTTGAGCCTGAAGCTGAACTTGTCCCCTTCATACCTTTATTCCATCGCTTTTTGCTCATTCTGCCAGACAAGATATAACAAGGGCTGAGCTTTCCACACAGAGCTAGCAGTTGAGAGCTAGAGGTTTATCTTTGCCCGGTGCTAAAATAGCTCAACCGTTGATGTAGGAGGCCCAGTTTCAAGTAACAATTTATTTTGACACGATGTGTCATCACAGTTCTGGAAGTCTGTAGAATGAGTGCTTTTGACTTGTGTGATGGAGCTTCAAAGGTTTATCCCCATTTATAGAGTACTTTGTCTTATTCAAGGTTGTTAGATTGTTTTGATGGAAAAACAATCCAGGAAAGACAAAAGCCTTTCCCCTCTCACTTATAATTCTGGTACAGGTGTGGCAACGGCTCAGTGGATCCAGTTTCTGTAAATCGTCTCAGCTTTATGAGGAATCGCTGCAGGTAAATAACACAAGGGTTATGGTCAAGCCCTTTGCATTGCTAGGAACAAAAGAAATGACAGCTCTGACAGTGGTGGGGACACAGTGTGGTTGGTGACTGTATAGGGTGGGCTAGTATAGCTCATAGAGCTTGGAGACAACTGCTGGAAGATGAAGTACCAGTATGTCGGTGAAGATAGTCCTGAGAAATGTTAGTTCTTCTTTACTCCATACTTGGGTTTTAAGTCAGTTTAAAACGTGTTCTTCAAAACTGTTGTTGTTGGGTTCTGGTGTATATTATCCCAGTGTTAATTTGAAGTTGAGACAAATTCCAAACTACTGTGAGCCACCCAGCTGGAAAGCAGTTCTTCAGGAAAGGACCTAGGAGTCCTGGTGGGCACCAAGCTGTGAACATGAGCCAGCGTTGTGTCCTTGCTGCTAAGAAAGCTGATGGAATTCTTGGCTGCACTACGCAAAGTGTTGCCAGCAGGTCAAGAGAGGTGATCCTTCTCTACTCAGCATTGTGGAAGCTGCATCTGGAGTGTTAGTCTCTTTTTGTACAGGACACAGACACGCTGGAAAGAGTCCCATAGGGGGCCACCAAGATGTCCAAGGGATTGGAGCACCTTTCTTAAAAGAGGCTGAGTGCTGGGACTGTTCAGCCTGGAGAAGAGAAAGTTTGGGGGGATCTTACCAATGTGTCAAAGGGAGGGTGCAAAGAGGGTGGAGCCAGGCTCTTTTCAGTGGTGCCCAGTGCCAGAACAAGAGGCAGCGGGCACAAACTGCAATACAAGAGGTGCCCTCTGAACATCAGGAAGCACATCTTTACTGTGCAGGTAACAGTGCTGAAACAGATTGCCCAGGGAGGTTGTGGAGTCTGCTTCAAAATCCACCTAGACTTGGGCATCCTGCTCTAGGTGTTTGTGCTTGAGCGGGAGGGGGGGTGGGGGTGGACACAGATGGCCTCCAGAGGTCCCTTCCTATCTTAGTCATTCTATGAGTTTTGTCTTTACACCTCATGGGTTTATGTCAAGTCTCTTTACCCTGAAGATGTTGTGTGTTTTTTTTTTTAAATACAAGTATAAAACTTGTCTCATCCAGTGTAATATATAGCACAATCAGAACTGTTTCTCTCTCCCAAGGAATGGCTTAGGTGCAGCAAAAGATGGTGAACCTCACTACGTTGTGGTGCACTGCACAGGTTACATAAAAGCCTGGCCCCCTGCAGGTAATGACTTAGTGAAAGCATTCAGATATGTCCGCTTCTAAAAACGTAGTTTGAAATTGTCCATTCTCTGAAATGAATGTGCAAGCAAATACTTTCTAAATGTATCTGTTACTTGGTCATTTTAGGATTGAACTAATTTTTGCAGATGCTGGAACAGAGAAGTGTGTGTCTAAGCAGTATTCTCTGTAGAGGATGAAAATTATATTAGGCTGTCTAATTTACTAGCTAATTCTGAAAGTTACAGAGATCTTGAACTTTTTCTGGCAAGAAAAGGGAGGGGGGAGGCAGCTTAATGTACTGAATTCCTTCATGGGAAAGGATATTGAATTAAAAAACAGGGTGGAGAGGTGTTGAAATCAGAACTGCATGCCTTTTTTCCTCTGAAATCAGCAGTTCTTCCTGTATTGACCTTGCTGGAATTTTTGGCACTCCCTTCTCAGGTGTTTCACTGCCTGATGATGACCCGGACGCTGGCCAGGGCAGCAAGTTTTGCCTCGTGGCTATTGGCAGACTCCAGGTGTGTAGCATCTTTCAATGGTTCAACATTGCCTTGTCCTAAGAGTCCACAGAGTTGAACTGTTCTGTCTGAAGTTGTTCCCTGACTTCCAGCAAATCTGACTGCAGGGCTGCCAGGCCAGGAGAAAGCAGCTCTCGCAAGATCTGATAACAATGTATGTGTCTTACCTTGCAGGTCACTAGCTCGCCCAACTGTACAGACATGAACAATGTTTGTCAGCCAACAGAGTTCATCTCCCGACACAACACTGAAGGCATTTTCACCTTCATAGATCACCGCTGTGTGGCTACTGTTGGCTACCAGCCACAGGTGAGAAAATGACAGGAGCTTTCTAAGAAAGAACTGCTGTTCAGACTTGCTTTTTCCTACTCCCTCTTTTGTACATCATGGTTCTGCTTGTCTTAACAAATTTGATTAAAACAGTGCCCAGGCACTGAACCAGGCCTGTGTTTCTTCTCCAGCAGTTGCTTTTTCATCTGCTTTTTCAAAGTACTTTGATCATTGGCAGGGTGGGTGGCTCTGGGTTATGTCAAATGTCAATTAAGATTGTTTTTTCCTACTTTTGAGTTAGAGATCAAATGTTAGTCAAATACTGTTGTGCTTCTCTCTAAAATACAGCACACCAGTTCCTGCACTTGGTTTGTGTAACAATGATTTGGAAAGGGGGAGCAGTAACTACCTGTCAAAAATAGAATTAATGGGGCAGACCTGAAAGAGGAAGCGTGCCTGCCAGATGAAAACTGGTTTGATCTCTCTCCCAATTCCTTTAAAATTAGGAACTTCTGGGGAAAGACATTGTGGATTTCTGCCACCCAGAAGACCAACAGCTTTTGCGGGACAGCTTTCAGCAGGTAAAGAACTTAAACTACCAATTTGCATGCATAGTGGTATCCAACTTGGAATCTGTCTTGTTGCTTGCAAAGCAGCAAAACTAACTGGAAAACCAAAAGAATAAACCTTAGCTATTACTTCTTTGTCCAATGGCAAGTGGTTACAGATAGTCACGTAACCGTGAATGTGAAAAACAAAGCAGAAGCATCTGATATCTAACTCTTGAATTCATCCTCTGGCTGCTGATCCAGTCTGCTTTTAGGGCCAGAGACATGGCTACAAAGTGCATACCTGAATGCCATGCTTCTGTGGCTGAAACACTGGTTCATCTCTAGGGCCCAGCCAAGTGGTGCAGAACTCGAAATGGATGTGGTTTGTTTGTCCTGTTGTGGTTACTCTTATTTCTGAGGGCGTTGGACTTGTGGCAGGGCAGGTAAGACTGCCCATGTGCTTTCATGACTCCAAAAACAGCTGCTCATATCCATTTGTCCAAATAGCTGGAATCAGAAGCAACAGCGTGCGCTTCATTTGCTGGAGGTTTTCTCATACATCTCACCAGTGCAAAGAGATAAAATAAAATATAAGCCAAAATGGTAATATTAGATTTAATACCCCCACCACCACCATCATTCGGTATTCAAGATAGCATAAGGGAATGGTAGCAGTGCTGTTTAGCTGGGGAAAAAAGTGAGATACGGTCTTGTAGGCTTTCAGGCAAAGGGCCATCACAAGTTTTTAATGGGGGGTGGCTTGTGCTCAGAAGCAAGTTGCTCTTTTATCAGGTACTACTGATGGCATTACGTTTTTTTAGGTGGTGAAGTTAAAAGGCCAGGTTCTGTCAGTCATGTTCCGATTCCGATCCAAAAACCGGGAATGGCTCTGGATGAGAACCAGCTCCTTTACCTTCCAGAACCCCTACTCGGATGAAATTGAGTACATCATCTGTACCAACACCAACGTCAAGTATGTACATGGAAATGACTTGCCAACCATCAGTGATAACACGTGAACCTGATGGGATCTTGTCCCAGAAAAATCAGCAACACAGAGCCACAGGAGCTTTGGCCTCTATTCCTCACCGAGCTTCCCATCAGTTTTTGCTTAGGCCCTGGAGAAATCACTAAGTCCCTTGAGTACTCTTTTCCAGGCACTAGAGGACTATGAAGTCAAGAAATTTAATTCCTTTGGCTGTCTCAGTTGTATAGCTTAGCAAGCTGGCAAAGTTCAACTCTACCAGTGCCTTGTCTAACTCTGTTTACTGGAGCAAGTTTTCTGTTTGCATTCAGAGCTAATATTAGTGAATATGAGTGAAGTCCAGATTTGAATGTAGCTCTTGCCTTCCTGTGGCAGTCCAGGAGGGCAGCTGGTCCAGAGTGGTTTTTCATGGGAGCAGAGCTGTCTGTAGTTGATGGCAGAAAGTAAACACTTCTTTCTTCCACTGCTGTAGTTTGACCTTGGATTCAGAAATGAGCTCATGAGTGATGCTCTGGGCAAGCTGCCATCATTTCTGCTCCTTCTTTCTCCTCTTGACTATTTTAGTAGGTTGGTAGTGTACATTGTTCCACCGCTGCATCTCCCTTGGGAGTGATCAGAGCTGCTGTCTTTACCCATGGGTGAGCTCCAGGCCCATTACACGAGAGCAGCAACTGAAATGAAGAAAAAAAAATTGCCTGTATGTTGTTCATAGCTTCAGACCTGGTGGGTGCCCCAGATGGAATCTTTCCAAACCAGGCAAGCAGAAGGCTAGATTGCTTGTGCCTGTGGGCAGGTGAAAAGCCAGGATTTTTTTTTTCTTTTTCAGTGAGGAAAAGTCCTGGAGTGCAGGTAGCACTTCTTCCCTTCCTCCAGTTAGCAAGGTGATGCTTTCTGATAAGGGAGCATTAAGTGTTGAGCACTTGGCTTTAGAGAGCTGCAATCTGAGCGCAGGGCTGAAGTCTGATGCAGATCTGATACAGGCCTTAATTCCTGCCCTAGCGTTAGAGATATCTCTTTGAACTCATTTGTTCCACGCACATCCATTCTCATATCTGTATACAACTTCTAAAAACACTGCGCAAATTCAGAGCAGATAAGCACTAATCTGTCTGATTGCTTGTGGTGCAGTTTAATCTGTGCATCTTTGGTAGGTTTTGTGTAAAGTTGTTTCATCTTTGAGATGGGGTACTACTTCAGAATCAGCAGCTTACAAAAGAACTCTTGAGAAAATGTTGTATTTCTCTTCCTTTCTTGTGGGAGGAAAATGTGTTTAACTAAATTCTGACAGTTAACAGAAGAACATAAAGAACTGCACCAGTGTCTTGGGCTTAAAAGCTAAAACTGCTGGTGGTTCCTGCAGGCTCCAGCTCTGGAGTGTCTGATGCAGATCTGAATAGAAAACTTTGGGGGTTTTTAGGACCCCACAACCTGTGCTTGTGCTTTAACAATGATGCAGAACTGGCCAGGCTTCCGGCATAGGTTATTAATTGTTCCCCTGCTCGGTGACTTGAGTTGAAGGGGGCAGACAGCCCTCTGGCTTACAGCCAGTAGCATTGTATTACGGGATCACCACCACCCCTTTCAGAGACAATGGAAATTGAGTGGAAGGATCCTTCACTTGAATAGGTTTTGCAAAAATGGTTTCCAGTCCTGTCTGAGACAGACACGTTCTCCTACAAGCAGTAGCCAGCTGTTTGCTTTCATTTGGTATTTTTTAAATGTGTTTTTCTCCTTTGCTTTAAGGAACTCAAGCCAGGAATCTCGGCCTGCCCTTTCAAACTCTATGCAGAGGCCCCAGCTGGGGCAGAGCGTCAGTCTTCCCCTGGAGATGGGCACAGCACAGCTGCCCTCAAGGTCAGGAGGTGCTCAGCTCCTTTTACCATGCCTCTCTTGCTGGTTCTGCCCTCCTGTCAAATAGTCTTCCTACCCAAACTTTCCTCTCTGCAGCAGTGAACTCCTCTGGGCTAATGAATCATTGGTGTAACCACAGAGTATCTGTTTCCTTGGCAATCATTTTTAGCAGACGCTATTCTCCTGTTACAGACGCTTTCTATTTTAGGCAGCAGCAGCCGCCACAACAGACAGAGTTGGAGGTGGTCCCAGGAAGAGAGAGTCTGTCTGGTTACGACCACTCACAGGTAAATCTATAGGGATTTCAGTTACTTCTTACGTTTGTTGTCCTGCATTATTTAAATTGCATTTTGCTGGGGCTTTAAAGGTGGCCGCATAAGACTGATTTGAGATTTGTTGGAAACTTGGATAGGAAAGTATTCTGACCTGAGTTCTGCAGATCTGCTTGCTCAGTTCTCATCTACCCTTGTTGAACCCTCTTTGCTATGTCTGTGTCAGTTCTCTGCCAGCCTGAAATGGCCATGCTGTCCTGATGAAAGCACCTAGGAGTCAGGAGAGCAGCGTGGCCTCCTGCATGTGAGGTCTTTGTGTATAGAGCCCTCAGCTGTTCTCCTTGCTTGCTGACTTTCTTTGTGCCTGATGTATTCATGGCTCACACTTGTACCTGCTTCCAGGTTCCTGTTCAGCC
The DNA here is from genome assembly GCF_963932015.1 of Anas acuta. Lineage (NCBI taxonomy): Eukaryota > Metazoa > Chordata > Aves > Anseriformes > Anatidae > Anas > Anas acuta. The sequence continues at coordinate 447,237 of NC_089006.1, read as the reverse complement.
TGTGACTGCTGCTGGCCCAGAACACAGCAAGCCATTGGAGAAAGCAGAGAGCCTGTTTAGTCAGGAGAGGGACCCAAGGTTCAGTGAAATCTACAGCAATATCAATACAGGTAGGGAATGCTGGGCTTGTGAGATGCGTCTGGGGGCATGTTGCATGTTTATCCAATTTTAGTTTTGATTCAAGTGCTCTTTGCTCTGTCATGCAGAGCAGCTCTGGATGCAGAGGTTCAGCATGACTCTGGCAGCCTAGGTCTTGCAGAACAGTGCTGACTTTGACACTGGGTGAATAACTCCTGAGTACGCTAAGGTGCTGTTGTGACACTGTTGTCCTGCAGCCAGTGTGTTGCTGGAGAGGTGTGGGAAGGGGGGGGGGTGATAAATTGTTTCCAGCTCTGTATCAGACTGCCTGCCTTAGTCTGATCCTTCATGTTTGTCCCCAGAGATAATTCCTAGCCTGAACATAGGATGTAGTGGATGTTTTATCCCCAGCAGACCATAATACAAAGTTTATTAGGAAGTGGAGAGGAAATCAAACTAAATGAGCTTTTACAAAAGCATCTGGAGTCCGTGTCTGGATAAGGAACAGTCACATATGATGCTTTGGCTCAAAACAGTATTCTTTCACATAGGTATGTTTCTTGCTGGCTTGTTCTCTGTCCCTGTTCCTACTGGTGACTCTCTTGACTTCTCTTCACAGACCAGAACAAAGCCATTCCTGCCAGCACAGTCCCTGCCAACCAGCCCATCTTTCCACAGGGAAACACTTTTACTCCATCACGGCCTGCCGAGAACTTCAGGTGAGGCTTCCTGTGCTGGGCATTGAATGGCCTCATGTTAGCTTTATCTTGTCCTGCAGTTGTTCCAGTTGAGTTTGTGTCTTCCTCCGCAAAAGATGTGGACTCTTAGCCCCAGCCTGCATGGCAGTGATTGTCCATACATTCCTACATAGTGTGCACAGAAAATACAGGGGGAGCCCATCCAGGCCTCTTTCCAATTGAGGGGTGGGGAGGCAAGGGCTTCTGTATCCCGCTCTACTGTCTGGTGCCACTCGGCTCTTTGTCAGAGGTACAGGAGCTTTGAGGGGGCCCTCCTCAGTTGGCCCAGCATCTCCTGCTGTACAAGTCCACACCCTCATCATCACCTCATCAGACTTTTTTTCCTGATATCCCTCTGCTGTTTTGCTTACTGAAGCTTATCTGTGGGGTAGCTATACCTCTTGGACGTGCCTAGACTGTAGTCTAAGAATTGAGCTGGGTGAGAGTAGTCCTGCTTACAAACCCAGCAGCTCCTGCTAGCTGTCTGTAGCAGGACAACGTGTTGAACACTGGCATGTGAGCAAAGTTACTCTGTGTTTCTGGGCTCACTTTCCCCTACCAGTAACTTGCATGGATGGTGTTTTTGCTTGCTTGTCCTGTATGTGACCTAGCATCCTTCTGAGTGCCTCTCCCTTTTTCCAGGAGCAGCAGCATGGTACCTCCAGTGAACATTATTCAGCAACAGCCCTCATCAGCAGGCCGGATCTTAGCACAGATTTCACGCCACTCCAACCCTGCTCAGGTCAGCGGAACCAACTGGGCTCCGGGGACTCGGCCACCATTCACACCCCAGGTAGCAAAGTATGAACCCTCAGTGCAAGCCCTGAGCCCCCACCGTGCCACAGGCCCTTCTCATCAGCATGAATCAACCTGCTTTAACTTGCTAGCAGAGCAGTGCTGTGTGTTGAGTGCTTTTTACTGCTCATGTTGGCGTTTGAATAGCTTGAAGGGTTGCAATACCAATGGCTGTTGGGGTGAATTGCTGGGCTATGCTGTGCTCTCCACTTTACCCCACACCTCACCATAGTTGTTGGTTTTAATTAGTTCCTTTCTAGTATTTTCTCAGTAGAAATATTAGAGGAAGGAGAGATGGGAGGGAATGCGTTTGCTGCTTTGAGTGCTTGAAGTAGTCCAAGACCCTTCTTTCCCTTTCCCATCATTGTCAGCTTCTTGTTGCATTAGGTGCTGTGCAAATGCAGGCAAAGATAAGCACTTTGCTTTGAAAAAACTCTTTGGCACAGCTTAGGGCAGATGGGCAAGAATGGAAAAGGGACATACCCTGTATATGTACTTTCTCCTTTGGAGACAGGTCATTAGGTGTGAAGCTGGGCCAGTCCAACAACTTCTCACTCTAGTTAAAATGAGGGTGCAAGTAACAGCATCTCTCCTTCCTCTCCCATTTCTTGTTGTCGTTCAGCAAGTGGCATCCCAAACAGTGAAGACTCGGCCCCCTTCATTCAGCATGGGGACTTTCCAAGGCACCCCATCCTCCTTCAGCCCAATGACAGCACCTGGCACTACCGCTTCCCCCAGTGGCACTGCTTACCCAAACCTTGCCAGCCGTGGCACTGGCTTCAGTGAGTACAGCTTGGGAGGTTGGGGAGGTTGGTGGAGTACCAACAAAATCTCATCAGAATAGAGCTGAGTGCATCAGTCAGATACTGTCTTGATGTGATAGTGCTCTACAGTATTTGTTGTATGTTGGGAAAGCCCAGATGTTAAGAGCACAGTTAAATTCTTGCTTTGGCAGATGCTGCCCTTAACAGATTTAACAATACTCATAGTGTGAGGGTCCTGGACAGGTGAGTTTCAATCAATTTTAAGGCCAAGTGAGAGAAAACAAACCCTTCTGGACACCTGCATCTGTTGTTCTGCCCCGTAGATAGGTAGAACCAGACAAATGTTTTAATGCATGTGACAGTTTAGTGGCTCTCCCTAGAGGGAAGATCTCACCCTGTTCCTGGTGTAACAGCTAGACACCACAAATGAGTTGCGCACTTTGAGATACTGAAAAACCCCAGGTTGCACCTAGAAAAACTTGCTGGCTTGTTCCCTCTTGAACAGCAACAGAGGCAGCGCAGACCCCCACTCCATTCCAGACACGGGCAACAGAAGGTGTGGGAATGTGGCCGCAGTGGCAAGGACAGCACCATGGCCCGCCGTCTGGGGAGCAGCACGTGCAGCAGCCGCAGCCAAGTCAGCCTGAGGTCTTCTCAGTAAGACGGTGCTTTTTTTTTTAACCTCCTGTGTGAGGACTGGTGAAGGCCAAAGTTGTGGGGATGAATGATGTTTGCTTAGGTGTGGGCTGAAGTGCAGGCATCTTGTCCCTGTTTAATACCTGGTGAAGTCTCAAACTTGTGAGTAACCTGGTGGAGTTGGAACCAGGAAGCAGAGGGCAGAAATGCCTTGGCTGGACTGGCTTTGTGTTTTGATGTGTTACAGAATCAGCACAAAGCTCTGCCAGTTTTGCAGCTGAATTAACCCTTCTAGCTATAACTTACAAAAAACAAAACCCCCACCAACACCAAAATTTGCAAAACTACATAAGGTGAAGATAACTCTGGAGTTCATATTCTTGTGAGATGGTGCTCCCGGTTTTCGAAAGGGAGACAGTACAGTCACTGCTTGTGATTTAAATTCACTGTTCTCCTGCAACCTCAGACACAAGCCTTATGTGCCCTTGAGAGGGAAGTTGACATCTTGTCTGCAGTACCTCCTCTAACAAACTAATCTGTGACTAAATTACTAGTGTGCTATCCTAGTCCAGATATAACTCTGTTCTTATATCCTCACAGGACATGCTGACAATGCTGGGAGACCAAGGACCCAACTACAACAATGAAGAGTTCCCAGAATTGAATATATTCCCTTCTTTTTCAGAATAAAACAAGTGCCAGGGAAAGCAAACTATAGCTATATATAATATCCATGTGTAAAGGAAAACACCTAAGTCTTTTTTTTTTTTTTTGCAAAGACTGCTGAACTTTCTAAACACTTCCAACCTTCTGGAGGCAAAGCTCTGCCTGACAGCCTGGAGGATGGATGGCCTGTGCAGGAAGATGATGCTGTGGTTTCGGGCATCTCCTCTGTGCGGTGCTGGCAGCGAGGACTGTTTGCCAGGAGGATTGAGGAGCACTAGAGTTCTGTGAGAGCAGCTATGCTCATTGCCTGATGGCCCCACATTTCCAGAACTGCTTGTGAGCAGTTTTTGTTCAGCATACTGGGTTGCTAGGGGGGGATTCCAGTCTGGATTGCAGACAGCCTGCCTCTTACCCCAGAACTCATAAGGTGGCTCATACTGTTTTATTTCAACCTTCTATATCGTGACTCTTTTCTATAAAACACAAAAAGTATTGTAACTTTTTAAATATTGGAAGAAACTCTTCCAAGTGTGAGCTCTGTATAACACAAGTCTGGAGAATGCTTGGGTAAGAATCTTTGTCAAAAGCAAGCTTTCTTGTCAGGAGTCACCTACTGGTGGAACTTTGGTGTCTTTGGAAGGTTGTTACAGTGTCTCCAGTCCAGTGTGCTTTATTTAGATTCCCATGTTTGCAGGCATGTTGGTGTGTGTTTGGACACCATCTCTTCTGTGAACTGTGCAATCAATATGGGCCTCTGTCAGTGTGACACGTAAACTCTCTTGGGGCCCAGTCATTCATGTGAATGACAGGATAGTTACGAGCCATAAAAATATTATGTATGTAGCTTTTTTCTTGATGCATCAGGTTTGCAGCTGATGGTTTCATGCTGTCATGAACCAATGTTTCAATGGGCTTTTTTTTTGGGGTGGGATGGGGTGGATTGGACTGCTCTGCACTTTCCATGCAACTTTACCACTTCTAGATCAAGTTTCTCACCTTTATTTTGGAGCTGGATGTCTGGTTCCCCGCACAGAGGCCCTGGATTCATTCAGGAACTGGCTAGGAAACTGCATTTTTCACTACATGCTCTGAACAGCAGTGTTCACTCTTACATTCACAGTCTTAAAGAAAAATTCCTGTTATGTGGTGACGCTGTTGCCAAATCACAAAACGGAGGAGAGCAGAAGAAAAGGGATCAGAATGATTTAAAAATATATTAATAAATCTTGACTTTGTATCTGCTGGATTCTTCAGCAGAAAAACTTGTGGTAAATCTTGCTCTCCTCAGGGTGTGTAGGGTCTGGAAGAACAGTTTGATTCCCTCTGTGATGGCAAGTTGTGCTTAAATTTCAACTGGAGGATTTGTTCATTGTGGAGTTTGACTTGGAAGGAAACAGCATAACTGCAGCAGGGAAAGAATATGAATCTTTCCTGGAAACCTGGTTTTGTTTTGGATGAAGTCTGCTGAGCATTTCTCCCTCCTCCCTGCATGTTGGTGAGACCCCCCCCCTGTGGAATGGCATCCTCTATGGTGTGGTGAAAGGAAGGGTTGTGGTGACTTTCAGGTCTCAGTGGTGAGGGGAGAACCTCCAAAAAGCAGATTTTGGAGACTTACCTAGCAGATAATGTCTGTATGGGGAAGGTTTTGAGTGAAACATTTTCGTTACTGTAAAGTAAAAAATGAATTTCAGTATTTGCAAAGACACAGAAGTTCCTCTTGGTAGTGGAACAGAACTTTCTTTTTTTTTCCTCCTGCCTTTGTTGGGGAAGGAAGACTTTTGAAATTTTGCTTCAAATTTACCTATGAAAAATGCAAACCTATTACGGAGCTGGGAATCCTCCCTTGATCCACCCTCCATCTTTTTTTTTTTTTTTTTTAATCCAGGGAAACTGCTACCAGCAATAACTGTGTTGGGTCCCTCTTTGCCTGCAGGAGCCTGTCATGCCCCATGCTGTCTCTCTTGCCAGTTCCCTGGTTGTCAGGCTGTGGAGTTTCCTCAGGCTTAGAGGAGATCTATTTTGTATAGTATGGTGTTAACTGTCCCAGGTGTTCATACTTGGGCTCGTGGTGCGTGCTTGCAGGACAAAGGTGGTGTGTGAAGGACCAGCATCAAACCACACTGTCCTCCAGTGGTGAAGCTGTTCTTAACATGACCAGATGGAGAATGGATCAGCACTTCCCTGCCAAAAGAAGAGGAGAATTCTTCTTTCTACATAAATCAAGCCCTGGGTATTGGAGGGGAGCTTGACCTTTTGTGAAGCTACAGCTCTGATACGTTCCGGACTGATCTCCAGCTGTTGAGCTCTGTCCCAGGGCAGCAGTGGGAGCTGGACTTGCTGTTGGTGCTTTGAACCCACCCCTGAACACATCAGGACCTTGGGGGCTGCATGGAAAAAAAGATGAAACTGCTAGGTCTGTATCTCCCCGGGCTTGGAGCTTGTTTCTCCCTTCCCTCCTGCCCATGGGCATCTAAGCTCTGGTGGGTGATGCTGCTGCAGACTCCGGGTTTCAGGTCCTGCCATGGACAATTCAAGCAGCTGGGGAAAATAGGCTGAGCAGCCAGCAAATGCCAAGCCTGTTGGGGAAAAAATTGCCAAGTCTGTTGGGAAATGTTGGCCTGGCTGTGGTGCTGGCAGCAGCTCAGGACCAGGAGTGGCAAGGGGCTGGTTGGGTTTTGGCACCTGTGCCCTTCCTCATACTGCTTGAGGGACAGAGCTGGGGAGGGCAGGGGGCGTGATGGGACAGCGGGGGGTGAGGAGTGTTCCATCATGTCCTGTTTTGATAATTGTATTATTTTTCAATGTGTGTGTGGGGGTGTTTTTTCATACAATTGCTTGGGGCAGGCAGGAGCCAACCCTCCTCTCTGGGGGCTTGTTTTGGGCCCAGGGCTCTGTCGGTGCAGGGGTTGCAGATGATTATATGTAGCAGAGATTTTACAACAAGATATTTTCCCTTTTTTTCAAAGCTCTGTGTTATTGCTGCCTCCTTGCTTGCCTCCCCTCTACCACCTCCAGCTTTTGCCCTGGGGCTGTGCCCCTGTCAGGGTTGCCCCGAATCCCCTTCCTGAGCCTGGCAGCGATGCCAGGCCAGCGTGGAGGGGTTGGGTGCCTACCTGCTGCCTTTTCCTGAGCTCTTCCCTTCCTTCCCCTCCCCCCTCTTTAATTGCTTGCAGATCGTGGTCTGGAACCCATTAGCAGCCCTTGTGATCTGCTGGCTCGTGTTGGAGCCTGGCTGGGGCCTGCGTGGATTGCCTTGCCCTCCCTGCAGCTGGGGAGAGTGCACCCCCTCGTTACCCCCGTTAACCCTCCTTGCCCCTGACCCATCTCCAGCCCCTGCCTGGTGCAGGTTGGGGCAGGGGAGCGTGGCCCCGAGCCGTGCTGTGGCTGCGGGGCTGTGGCTCAATCACATGCAGACGAGTCAAGGCCCCGTGCTTGGGGCTGCCTCGGGGGGGGGGGGGTGAATGCGTGGCAGAGCTCTGGTCTGATTCAGCCCCTGCTCCTCAGCAGCTGGGGGGGGGGGGCAGGGGCCTCTGAGGGGATCCTTTGGGGATGGTGGCATGGATGCAGTGCAGCCCCCGTCCTCTCAGTGCCCCTTGCTCCTAGCGTGGCCCTGGGGTGGTTCATCCCTGTTTGGGTGAAGATGTCCCTGTGGGGTCTGCAGGGACAGGGGTGGTGAATGCAGGCATAGGGGATGGTGGTGTCACAGCGGGGCCCTCTGGAATGTGAATAAGGAGGGTTTTCTGACTCGTCCCCATGGGAGCCACATGATGGGGTGACAGTCACAGCAGAAAGCACCGTCTGGCCCTGCTTCCCCATGGCCGTGCTGCCTGGATGCTAGGCTGGGCCACGGGGCCGCAGCTCTCCCAGACCCGTCCCCCCCCAGCAGGGTCTGGGTGTCTGGGGTGGCCCAAATCCTGCCCCAGCAGGAGGTCACAGAGCGGGAGAGCAGCCACAGGCAGAGCTGGGGCCCTATGCTGAGTGCTCCAAGCATTGCACAATGACCCTGAACTTCTCAGGCCTAATCCTGCTGTGCGATGCTGCTCCTGAAGCAAGCGGGTGCTCAGCCCCCCGTGGGGTGCTGGGCTGGCTCGGGGGTCTCCAGCGGGGCAGCAGAGTGCCCCTGGGAACAGACCCCAAGCTGCTGGTCCCTGGGCTGGGGCTGACTCAGCTCTGCCCTACAGCATCACGTGAAGCCAGGGGAGAGCTCTTGCCATACCCCTGTCTCTTCTCCCCCCTCCCGTTTCCTCCTCCTCTCCAACACTGTGCAATCCCAGGCGACTGCCAAAATTTTCCAGCTGCCTCCAACTTCCTCAATCCAGCAGCATAAAAGAGCTGTGGATGCAGCAGCTGCATCCCCAGTCCGGGCTGTGGCACGCTCCCACCGATAGCAGGATGTCGGGGTAAGTGGGTGAGGGTCCTGCAGGCAGCCCAGAGCCTGTCAGGGTGCTGCTGGGACGCTTGGGTGGCTCCCCCTCCAGGGAAAGTGAGCCCAGCAGGGATGGGTGGAAATGGGGCCCTACGTGGCCATCTCAGGGCCCTCCCTATTAGGGATACGAAATGGGAAACGGGCACAGAGCAGGGAGTGGGGGTGGGGGGCTGCGCTCCTGGGCTGGTGTCCCCTGCTCTGCCCTGGAGGCTTGGCGAGAAAGAGGACTTAAGGGACTTAATGGTTAAAGCAACCGGGGGGCAGGGCTCCTGGTCCCCTCCAGCCTGTACCCCCAGACCTGGATTCCCTGGGGTCTGGGGAGCCCTGGTGGAACTGGAGGCTGTGGGGAAGGCTTCAGCAGGGCTGTAATGGGAACCAGCTGCCCTGCTCATGTGATGCCTGTGTGCAGCCAGCGTTGCCTGCAGCAGGGCCCTGGCCTGGAAAACAGGGCGGGCAGTGGGTCCTGGTCCCCCAGGGCCTGACAGCAGCATGGCCTGAGGGTCCTGGTCCCCATGGGGATGGTGCTGGTCTCCTACCACTCCTTAACAGGGTGGTCACAGGTTTCCAGTCCCCTACAGCCCGAGGCTCCTGTGGCCGCAGGGTTTGGGTCCCTTCCAGCACCAGCACAGGGACTATCCCCTGAAACTGGGGTACGCACAGGGTCCTGTCCTTCCCTTCCAGCACTGCCAGGCTCAGATGGCCTCTGTCCCCATCCCACAGTGTCTGTCTGTCCCCCAGGATGTGGTGGCCCACACTGCTGGTCCTGTTTGTCCCCACGGTGGTGGCCCAGCTGCAACCTGAGCGGGCATTGGATATCCAGTGGGACCTGTGGAAGAAAACGTACCGCAAGCAGTACAATGGTGAGGTATGGCAGAGCCCCACAGGAGGGGACTGGACCCTGGAGATTACTGGGGCTACGCGGGGAATGGGGTGACAGATCTTAGGGAGGTGACATCTGCATGGGGTTGGTGCTGGTATCTTTTGGGGTGTGAAGCAATGGAGTGAGTCCCCATGGAGGAAGGGGGATGTGGGCGGGACCCATTCATCCTGTGCTGTGCCCCGACACTGTCTCACCCTGTGGCACAGGCGGATGAGGTGGCACGGAGGCTGATTTGGGAGAAAAACCTCAAGTATATCAACACTCACAACCTGGAGCATACGCTGGGTGTCCATACCTTTGAGCTGGCCATGAACCACCTGGGTGACATGGTGAGTGACTAGGGGGCCAGCGATGGGGTGGGAGAGAGGGGACAGTCAGAGCACCCTTGGGTGCTCTGCCCAGTAGCCCTATGGCTTCACCCACCTGCTTCGGCTCCTTCCACAGACCAGTGAGGAGGTGGTGAGGACAATGACAGGCCTGAAGGTTCCCCGGAGCCGCCCACACCACAACGAGACACTCTACATCCCTGACTGGACTGACAGAGCTCCTGCTGCCGTGGACTGGAGGAGGAAGGGCTACGTGACACCCGTCAAGAACCAGGTGAGTGTGGTGCCCCTGGGGGTGCTGGGGTGTCCAGAGTGCGTCAGCTCCCCACCTTTACCCCTTGCGTCCCCATAGGGCCAGTGTGGCTCATGCTGGGCCTTCAGCTCGGTGGGCGCGCTGGAGGGGCAGCTGAAGCGGAAGACAGGGAAGCTGCTCTCGCTCAGCCCTCAAAACCTGGTGGACTGCGTGGCCAACAACAACGGCTGCGGTGGTGGCTACATGACCAACGCCTTCGAGTACGTCCGGCAGAACCGCGGCATAGATTCAGAGGATGCCTACCCCTACATTGGCCAGGTCAGGGTCTGGGAGGCTGGGTTGGGTAACCCCCCCCCCCCCCCCCCAGGGTGACCTTCCCATCCCCTTCTCACCTGGCCCCTGCTGGTTCTGTGCAGGACGAGAGCTGCATGTACAGCCCCACCGGAAAGGCGGCCAAGTGCCGTGGCTATCGGGAAATTCCTGAAGGCAATGAGAAAGCTTTGAAGAGGGCTGTGGCCAGGATTGGACCCGTCTCTGTGGGCATCGATGCCAGCCTGCCCTCCTTCCAGTTCTACAGCCGGGGTGAGAGCCGGGGGGAACCCCTACTCTGCTAGTGGCCAGATCGTTATCAGCCTGGGGAAACTGAGGCACGGCCAGGTGGTTTGTCCCAAGTGTGATCACCCGTCCTGTCCCCTAGGTGTGTATTATGATGAGAGTTGTAATGCTGAAAACATCAACCATGCGGTGCTAGCAGTGGGCTATGGCACACAGAAGGGCACCAAGCACTGGATCATCAAGAACAGGTATGACGGGACAGATCTTCTGGGTTAGGGTTTGCCTAGTCTTTGCTGGTAGCTCAGGCTGTTCCTTCTCGTGCTGCAGCTGGGGTGAGGAGTGGGGCAACAAAGGCTACGTGCTCCTGGCACGCAACATGAACAACGCCTGTGGCATCGCCAATCTTGCCAGCTTCCCCAAGATGTGAGCGCTCCCAGCCTGCTCCCTTCCTGTGCCCATCAGGCTGCCCTGCCCTGCTTCTGTCTTCAGACTCACACCTTTCGTTCTCAGTCTCCAAAGCTGCTATCGCTCCAGGGGCACTGCTGCTCCCCCATGAGAAATCTCACCCAGTTGAGGGGCAAGTCCCCAGCTACAGAGAACCGCTGCCATCAGCTCATCCCAGGCCCCATCAGCATGACGTGTGCCTGATGCCACCTTCCCAGGGCAGTGGATGCTTGGGCCAGTTTTGGCCAGCTCCAGGGGGCTGATCTGTCTGGAGATGATTGTGCAAACTGGCCTGGGGCCAGTCTCTGCCTCTGGGAGCCAGACATGGACCTCCCTGTGCCGAGGGTGTGATCTGGCCCTCCTGCTTGTCTCCCCCTTCAGCCCAGGGGGCTGTGGAAAATATGTTTTTTTTTTTTTTTTTTTAAATAAACAACGTTGGGAATAAAGCTCAGTCTGATTTGCTCTGTGCTGCCTTGACACAGTTGTGAGAAGGGGATTCTGGGGGGGCAGTTGGGGGGAAGCCGTTCCCTCCCGGAGTGGTTGGAGCTGGCTGGGGCGAAGCAGGACAGAAGGGGCTGCTGCCACCATGGGGACCAGGAAATACTGGTGGCCTTAGAACAGGAAAAAGTAGTGCCTGATTCCTTTGATGGCTGGAGATGGGAAAGATCTCCTCTGGTTTTGCAGGACTCTTGCAGCAGGCTGAAGAAATGGGGGGACCAAAGGAGTGGAAGTAAAGCAGAGTTAGAAATAAGCAGCTGGTGCAGGCTGCAGCGCCCTGGCTTCACGGTGAATGTCCATGCCAGGACTGGGTGGTGTTTTGCAGCCCAAACCCCACATCACCCTCCCCCCCCCCCCCCCCCCCCCCCCCCCCGTGAAACCCAAGTGCTCCTTTTAATGAAACAAATTGCAAAAATGGCTGCAGCAAAGCTCATGGTGAGCCCTAACAGGAAGGCAAGGCGGTATTTGCTTTAGAAATTTACACCAAAAAAAAAAGTTAAAAATGAGCTTTTTTCTTGTTTTTATGGTATGTTCCTCTGATGTACAAAGCAAACACCAGCATATGGTGAATGCAGGCATGCTGCTTTCCTCCCAGACCAGCAGGGAAGTGGCTGCTCTGCTAACTGGGATGAAAGTCCCTTGTGGGCACAACCAGGCATAGTGTCTGTACCTCACCAGGTCTCTTGCACGAGATACTGCACAACATCCCTGCATTTTTCCCTTTCCTGCTTTAGCCAGGATGGTGTGTCTTGCTTATGACCCAGTGGCATGGGCAGCTCCTGCACACACTGATGAAGCTGTGCTGCAGGACACTGGTGCCAGTGTAGGTACAGTCCCTGCCTGCATGGGTGCCAGCCAGCCCACCTTCCTCCTGCACCAAGTGGGTGAACCTTCCCTTCTGGCAGCCTGCCTTCACTGAATGTAAATTTTTGCAGCTTTGACTTCCACTTGCATTTAACTTATGTTGCCTTCATTCCTGGTGACAGGCATCAGTAATGTCCCTGGAGAGTGAATATAATTCCTTTTGGGGCAGGTGGGTGCGCAGCTCTCTGACCTCCTTATACCATGCTGCTGGAATAAAACAGCTTTTAAGTGCACGACAGCTTTCTTTAGGTGTGTTTAAGGGCCCAAATCAATCGCAAAAGCATTGTGATGGGCCCTTAATTAAGACCTATAAATCACGGTGGACATAGTGAAAATGCTTCTGTGTAGCTCATTGTTCTGGAGCCATAGCATAAAGGATTGCTGTAGCTGGGCTGCTCCTTGTCTGGAATTACCTTTCAGTGCATCTCTGGATGTTTTTTCAGCGTTCAAAATATAGAAGAAACCACCAACAACAAAAAAGTGCTGAAATGCAATAGTCCTGCTCATACAGCTGCATCTCTAGGAAAAACTTGTGATGTCAGCAAAGCTACATTCAGCAACTGAAAACAAACAAAATGCGGGTAGTTCTCTAAACAGCACTCCCTTGCTCTCATGTCAGTGTTGGGCTAAAGAAGCACTGGTTTCCTCCTGTAGGTCTAATTTCTGGCCTTGGTAGGCCTTTTTCAAAATATGTATTTTTAGAATGCAAAAAACAATTTGTGTACCTTTGCCTTGTATTTTCCTGGTGGCTTTGCCACACTCCAGTGTGTAGAAAAAAAAAAATAATTTCCCTCTGCTTCCTCCACCAAGAAAAGTTAGGGGCAGCAACATCTGGCAGTGAGAAGGTATCAGTGAGAAGGTTCAGCCTCCCTTTTTGCCAGAAGATTAAAGTTTGGCAAAATCTGTGACGGCTGGGGACAGAACATGACCTGGGTTGTAGCAGAGAGTGGGTTCAGTATTAACAACAACAGTAAAAACTCAGTGGTAGTGATGGAGGGATGGCACGGGAAAGAAGCAGTTTCTTTCTGTTGTCTAATTTTATTTTTTTCCTTCTTCCAAAAGTTCAGGGGTGTGTTTTGGCAGTGAGGGCTACATTGGATTGGTGAGGAACTGTGTGATCTATTGTGGGGTCGCTAGCTATGGAACCTGTTCCCATATTTAGATGGGCCTCCAGCTCTGGGACGAGCTCTTGAGATGCCACCACTCACCCTGCAGATCAAGCATGTGTGGATCTAGCTCTAGCCTTACCTTTCTTAGGAACCCAGCAGCTGGATTGCTCAAGTGTCTCACGTATGACCATTTCATTCACTCTCCCCAGGAACATCCACCAGTAAGGGGAAATCTTTTGGGAATTACTTAAAGTATTTAGGTGGAGGGTTCTCTATCATTGCTCTCTTGCAATCTCCAGCAGATACAGCTGCCTTTCAGAAAATGACTCAGCTGAATCTTAAAGCTCCTGTGACATTGTGAGAGGAGGAGGAAGCAGCACAGAAGATGGTTTCTTGCAGCCATTTTATGTTGCATGGTGCAGAGGAATGTGTCCTCCTGCCTCACTCTCCTCTAGGGGGGAGTCTGGTGAAGTTCCAAGGACACTCGCAGACTGATTGTGCTGTCTGCAACTTAATGTGCATTAAATGCAGTTCTCTCTGCAGTGCAGCAGGGACCGGCCACAGATGCATCAGGTTCAGCTCCGGAACGTGGCCATGTTTAAACCACATCTTCCGGTCTGAGAAGAAAAAAAGTGATTGATTTTTTTTTTTTTTTTTTTTTTTTTTTTTTGGTGCTTGCTTTAATTGCACTGATGTATGGCCTCCTCTGTCAGGAGTGGAGGAGCTGGATCAGGCGCCACGGTCATGGTCTCAGCTAAGTGAAAACGAAATCAGAGCATTTCCTCATTTCTCAGCTCATGTGATTTGATCTGCGAGTCGCAGCTGCGGTCACTGTATGTGTGAGCCCCCGTGTGTCCCAGCCCTGGGGTGGCAGTGAGGACGCTGGACAGGCCCCTGGTGTCCCTCCGCTGGTTCTGTGCTCCCTGAGCTGGCAGAAGGCTGCCCAGGTATGTGGGTTGCATTTGTGTCTTACAGTTGTGGGAGAACTGAGCATTGAGGAAGTAAAACTGAAGAAATGTTTGTACATGGGGCTTTGTCTCTATCTAATCTCTTCCAAGCACCCCTCTGCAGCAGCCCCTCTTTGAGAGCTGGCAGATATCAGCTGCATGAAAATAGGTGTGCTGTTTTGTTTTGTTTTGCTTTTAGGTGCTGTAAAACACAGGTTTGTGAAAGCAGACGCCTGGCCAGGGGGATGAATAAGGGTTTCTCAGGGTGGAAGCACCAGCTGATGCATGTCTGGATATGTCCCTGCCCTCTGCTGTGTGAATGGGCACAGGTTGTGTCCAGCTGAGCTTTCCCCAAGGGCACTTTGAGTCCTGGTGGGATTCCTCTTCCTGGATCGCAGGGTGGCAGGCACAGGGCTGTGGGCAGGATGGGGCAGTCGGCGTCACCTAGTGTGGAAACCCTGCCAGGGGCACACTGGGGAGCCCGGTGATGACACCTTGACCTGCTCTGCTTCCCTTACCAAACCGGCTTTGTCACACAGCGGTCAAGCACGGCCCCACTCCAGCTCTGAGCCCGTGGCTCCCAGTGCCTGTGCGGCATTGCACCAACTCCCTGGGCCCGGCTGCACAAGATGGAGCTGCTCGCATACGTTGCCTTCCTGGCCGTGCTGGCAGTGGTGCTGGGGCAGCCTGACCCCACGCTGGATTGGCACTGGCAGCTCTGGAAGAAAGCCCATGGTAAAGAGTATCGTCACCAGGTAGGGGCAGTGTGGGGGGCATGGTTTGGTGGGGGGGGTAGGGAGGGGCAGCAACCTTCCAGGGCAGGGGTGAAATAGCTTTGGGGGGCCTCTGCTGCCCACCACAGCGCTGCCGGGTTGGGTTTGGTTTCAGAAAGAGGAAGGGGAGCGACGCGTGACGTGGGAGAGGAACTTGCGCCTCGTGACGCTGCACAACCTGGAGCACTCCCTGGGGCTGCACTCCTATCAGCTAGGCATGAACCACCTGGCTGACATGGTAGGTGACACCCCAAGGTGGTCAGCCACTTCATGAGTTACCTGGGCAGGGGATATGGACAGACGGATAAACAGGCTGTATAAGTGGATTGGGGTAGAGAAGCTCCTGACAGCCCTTCTTGGTCCGTCCTCTCCTTTTGGCCTCCAGTAGGCACGGCCCTGACGCTGCCATGTTCAGCCTGCCCGCGTGAGGCAATCAGGTGTGAGGAAATCTCCCCATTACCTTAGTGTTTGCGGTGTGTGAACTTGGTCATTATGTGTATGTGCAAATTGTACTCCTTCCATACCCCAAGACTGTAGTGTTGGTTAATGAGACATACTGGCTTCTAGGGATTTCTGGGGCTGGAGTCAAGTTTCATATTTTCTTTTTCTTGCCTTTGTCAATGAGCAGCTAGAACTCAAATGTAAAATACGTAAAAAGGTAGGGATCTCCCCAAACCCTCTAACTCCTTCAGCTTGAGGGAAACCCATTACCACCTCCCATACCCCCCATGTAAGCCTTATCAGATGCAGGGGTATCATGAACTGGTGCTTCTACCCTCAGACCAGTGAGGAAGTGTCTGCTCTGCTGACTGGGCTGAAAGTTCCCCACGGACACAACCGGTCCTCCATGTACCAACCGCAGCTAGGCGGCAGCATCCCAGACACCATGGACTGGCGAGAGAAGGGCTGTGTCACGGAGGTGAAGAACCAGGTGCGAAGCTCTCCCCATCCTGGTCCATGCTGGGGCAGCATGGGACAGTGCCTGAGCCTTGCTGGGGCTTTTATAGGGTGCCTGCGGGTCATGCTGGGCCTTCAGTGCTGTGGGAGCCCTTGAAGCCCAAGTGAAGCTGAAAACGGGGAAGCTGGTGTCCTTGAGCGCACAGAACCTGGTTGACTGCTCCATGATGTATGGGAACAAGGGCTGCAGTGGAGGTTTTATGACCAGAGCTTTCCAGTACATCATAGACAACAATGGGATTGACTCGGATGAATCCTACCCATACATGGCTCAGGTAGGCATCATTCTGAAACAGTATGTGAAATCCTTAGAGAAATACCCGGGTGTTAAAAGGAGTGAGGAAGCAAGGTGGAATTTGTTTTGCTCTCTTGCGTGGCTGCCCCCTCCCTCCTCCAATTTTGGTTTCCCTCTGTCTTGGTTTTCACCAGTCTCCTGTATAGTCGTAGTCTTTGCAGATGATGCTTTAAATCTTGGGAACCCTGGGGAAGAGAACTTCAGCTTTCTTTTTTTTTTTTCCCTTCATGGGTGAATGAATTCTTGGAGCCAGACTTTCTACAGGTTCATTTCTGTCCTACATAAATTATGAGATATCACAACACATGGAAGAGAAAAATGGGACAGCACTCCTGGGTACTGTTCTGAGCTCTCTGTATTATTCCATCTTCAGTAGTTTAAAAATGGGATATTTGTATTTCTACCATTTCAGCAGGCAGAGGTTTCCAGTGAACTACATTTAGACAGTTTTTTGAAAAGCTTCTGTGTAAGTTCTGCAGCATGCTGTTCCTGATGTTGTTTCACATTGTTGAGCCACGAGCAAATAAATATCCTCCTGCTAAGTGTCTTGATGGCCAGAGACAAAAAAATAGATGCCCTGGTGTCTTGAAAACATGGCATGTGATAGAAAGTCAAAGGAACAGATTCTTAGTTCAAGAAGGAAAGTGAAATACAAGTCTTAAAACACGCATAAGGCAGCTACAGGGATGAAAGATGCTGTTACCTGTGTCTAGAGAGAGAATGAGGAGCCACAGGCTTAATTTACAATAGAGGAGATTTAAGTTAAATGTGAGGTTAATTTCCTGATGGGAAGGGTGAGGAAGCAGTGACAGTTGCTCTAGCAAAATGGTAGAAGTATTATCATTGGAGGTTTATAGGAAAAAAAGGGCAGAGAATACTAATAAAATGGTTTAGCTGTTCTTGCTGTGGGGAAGTGAGATGGACAACACAACCTCTTCAGGTCCCTTCTGCCATCCACTTTATAATTCTGTGTACAGAAAAATGGTGGTCAAAGAAAAGCGAATAATAGGGTAGCATGAAGTAAAAGGGGGCTGGCAGAAAAACAAGTACCTGAAAGACTTAAGATGCTCCTGGTAGATTCCATGTGTTCCTTTTCTTAACTCCTGCTTGTATCTACCAGAACGGGACATGTCAATATAATGTTTCCACACGAGCTGCCACTTGCTCCAAGTATGTTGAGCTCCCATATGCTGATGAAGCAGCCCTGAAAGATGCTGTAGCCAATATTGGACCAGTCTCTGTTGCCATTGACGCAACCCAGCCCACATTCTTCTTGTACAAGTCAGGTATGTCCTTTTCACCCCAGAGGCCACACAGATCTGTGGCCATGTTTTGTCTTCTGTCTCTCTCTACCTGTAAAGCTTATGAAACTTAAATATAGGTTGAATATGGCAAGTCAGGCCTCAGTCGCTAGATAAGGCACCAACATGACAAAATCTAAGATAGTAGCATTAGCTGCTATCAGCCTCTAGCATAGACACTGTTGAATTTAGGCCTGCTTTGCTGATGGGGTCTGGTGGGCTGCTGGCATGCTTTCTTCAAACTCTGTTGCTTTGCAGGTGTGTATGATGACCCACGGTGCACACAGGAGGTGAATCATGGAGTACTCGTGATTGGTTATGGCACCCTAAATGATAAGGATTACTGGCTTGTGAAAAACAGGTAAATGCACTGCAGTAAGTCACCAAACTCTACATGCTCACTATCTACCGTGGTAGGCTTCTCATAGGTCATCTCCCTTTGTTCACATTGGCAGCCTCAGACTACAGATTTTATAACAACTGATATTTATATAGATTAGAGGAAGGTCAGCTGGATGCCTACGTGATGGGAGTTGTTACAGAATTGAACACTGGTATTGTGCCTTAAACTGTTCTCTAGGGATTCATGCTTAACCACATCAAAGAAATCTTTACGTCCTCCTAGCAATGTGAAGGAACTTAAAGTGTGTATAAGTATTTTAAATGCATTTAAAGTTCCCTTTATGTTGATATATTCTGTTGAAACTTAATCCGGAATTTGAAGTTCCGTGAAGCAGTTGATCAAAACACTTCATTAAAGACACAAGGACGTCTGAATGGTTTTATTCCATCGCTTGCCTGTAAAAAGCTCTGTGACAGAGACCTCAAAAATGTTAGAATGTTGATAAAGCTGCTGCTTCACAGAAAAAGGATTTTTTTCTAATGTCTAATAGTTTGTTTTTTCTCCCAAAAGTTGGGGTGTGCGTTTTGGTGACGATGGCTATATCCGCATGTCAAGAAACCATGCAAACCACTGTGGGATTGCCAGTTATGCCTCTTACCCACAAATATAGAAAGACCTCGTGCTTTGGAGAGGACTCCTGTGGCTTCAGTTAAACTGCTGGTGCTATGCTTGTATGAATCTACTGACTTCAAGAATCATTCAAGAATCATTTTCTGATCTTCTATGGGCAAACTCCTTCTGCTAGTTCAGCTTGTGCTACAGACTGAGAGGGGGTCCTTTGTGTGGATCTGGTGGGAGGATTTTGGAGTATGATTTACAGATACCAAGTGACTTCTTTTTTGGGGAAAAAAAAAGTGTTTGCTTTTTTTTTTTTTTCAGAGTTAAACTGTGATACCTACAGTTATAATGGAGATCTTATTTTCTTCTCTCCAGTTCAGCACTGAGTACTACTATCATGACATGGATATTATTTTAGCTCTGTGTGATGATGTCTATGAGATTGCAGGCTTTGTTTGAAAAATAAAAGATCAGTTTCACCATCCCAAAATCCTACATGTTGTATCTAGAGGCACAAATATGTGCCAGAAGGAACTTCATCTAGGCAGGCTCTAGCTGGCACCTTCTTTTCTGGTGCTGCTAAAGCTCCGTTTTCCTACAGCTGAGCCAGGTGATGCTTGAATTTGCCCACTTGCTGTCTTTGGCAGCAATGCCATAATTTGCTTGTCCTTGGTTTGGCAGATTAACAACTCTTTCTGTTCAAAAGACAAAAAACAAAATAGTAGGACAGTCATTTCCTTGGGAAATGAATGATATTTCAGGGGTTTCACCAAGAGGAAAACCTCTCTGTATGATGTCTGTGATTTGGGAATGAAGGATGGAGACCACTGCCAAAGGCATGGAGAGAGGAAAGCAGCTGCTATCGGTGGTTTTGTATTGATGTGAATTTTTGTGATAATGACACTGAAATGTAAATGCACAGTGGCACTTCAGTTGTCACCGCACCCACATGACACAACCTGTGCTCAAACACAGCATTCATTTCCAACACAGACGACAAACAAAAAAGTGTTCTGAAGGAAAAAGTTTGTCCTGTTAGAAGTTTTAATCGAGACTGAAACTTCACTCAACCCTTTTCTTTAGATTTATATATTCAGTAGAGGCCTACGTGTTGTCTTTATGGAAAAGGTTGTTAGGCAGTGGAATGGGCTGTCTAGGGAAGTGACTGAGTCACCATCCTGGAGGTATTTAAAAGCCATTTAGATCTATAGCTTAGTGATATAGTTTAGTGGAGGACATGTTAGCATTAGGTCAGAGGTTGGACTAGGTTATCTTGGAGGTCTCCTCCAACCTAAATGATTCTGTGATTCTGTGAAAGGAAAAAACTCTCAGCACCCACAGGTCACCTGGGGCAAGTCATCATTGTGCCATCTCCTCCAGAGGAAAAGCACAGTTCCATGCCCAACACAAAGACAGAGTGAAATTTGTTTTGTATGTAAAGAGAAATATTACTCCTGAGCTTCAGGCTGCCAGGAAAGCTGGTGCAAATTACCAGCCCTGCAGGGACAGAGGAATGAACCTGGCAAAGTGACTTCTGCCTCCCACGTTTCCACTGCTTTTACTCTTTATTTTACAGAGGGAATAGTGTACTGATTTATTCTCCCATCTGCCCACCCGTTGGATGCATCTTAAGGCAGCCAAGCACCTCTAGAACTTCCCAGTAAAAGAAAAGCAGGCCTCTTCCATTGTGTTTGATTTATTATAAAAACCTCGCTACCTCAACCCTCACCAGAGCAACAAGAGCAAGAAGGAAAAAAACAAAACAAAACAAAAACCAGAAACACATCAACTCCTCACTGAAATACCAGTGGGCTTCCCATGCCCCACCCCAAGAAGCAGCTCTAACCAGCCTCTGTCAAAAGGTCTCTTATTATCACTAGATAGAGCTCCTTTCCACAGCTGTTCTGGCAAGTTGAGCAGCACCTGGAAGAGATGGACACTAAGATTTACAAGGTTTAAGAGGGCTGCAGCAGGCAAAAATCCACATGGTTGAAGGGAGTCAGGAAGGCAGCACAGAGGTCAGAAATGCTGCAGAGCTGCACACCCACAAACAAGTTTCTCTAGGTGTTAACGCTGATATCACAGCCACACCAGCACTAAATCTGCAACAAAGCAAGGTGTCTCTACCCCAAATACACAGAAAAGGGGGTTTGGCTGGGGAGTTTTGGGATTTGGTGGTGGGGTTTGTGCCTTTTTTTTTTATTAGAGGTAGAAAACAACACATCATTGCCACTGAAGTGATTGGTGACTCCCTCTTGCAGACAAGGCTGAAGCCCAGGCAGTGCTCTGCAGGAGTGACTGTTGCTGATCCAAGCACACCCACTGTTCTGTGTGGGTTAATGTTTGCTCTCTCCTAAGCTCTGGGGTGACGGTTAGATTTAGCTTTGCTCAGTTCTTTTTGGTCTTGGGGGTGTCATACTTTCTCTTGCTCGAGTACCACAGCAGCAGCGGGATCCCAATGGAGGGCAGAGTCATCACACCAAAAGCTGCCCAGTCCAGCTGAAGGGAGAAACAGTTATAAGTCAAAACAAGCCACACATAGCTGAGTCTTATAACCATGAGATCCTCTCAGATCTTCCACCCTCAAGGCTCCAAGGCCAAATCCTATAGAGCCAGCTCCTTTAGGTAGCTGGGATGAAGCCTGTTCTCCAGATCTGTGATAGTCTTCTGGACAACTAATACAGATTAATTGCAATCCATGCTGGAGTTTTCCAGGTGACTGTAGTGCAAACCAAACACACCACAAACTGGCACTGCAGTGGGCTGCATGGTAACTGCAATTCAATTACCAATTGAAAAATACTTACAAAGTGAGGGGAGAACCTCCTGTCGAACTCACGCTGAGCCAAGATTCCTCCTTGCCCAGGAGCGCTTGTGAAACCAACCTGAAAAAGGCAGAGGGGGAACAGTATTTGCCACCTTTCCATCTTGCAGCAGAGCATGTGCAGTGTAAGAGAACAGGCAAATGAGTCATCCCTAACAACCACCTCAAAGAACACAATCAGGCATATCTGTTGTTCAGTTTGTGTGAGGATACTATGAAGGGTCAAGCCACTCACCACAACCTGTCCACCCTCCTGTGCCAGATACGTGATGGTAGCAGAGGTGAAATTGAAATATCCAGCTTTGAGAGGCCGCAGAACCACAGTGTGGGACACATTGCTTGCTCTGAGAGATGGAAGTTACGGAAAACAGTTTCATTTCAAAGGAAAGAAGGTAAGGAAATAGGTAAAAGAAGAGTCCTCTGTAGTTACAGACAGCAGACTCATCTGACACTGATCCATCCAACTCCTTTTCCCCAGCCAGATGAATTGCATGGTGATTTTACTGTTTGCAAGTAACTTCTTTTAAAAGGTAACAAAACCACAAAACCCATCACCCTCAAGAACAGAGGTTTGCGTTCAGCACCTCGCCCAGGGTCTGGTATGGTGTCATTTCAGTTACACTGAAGACAGACAAGTGAACTACAGGATTCTTAGGGGTAAAAATGAGTGTTGGAGAAAAGATTTCAAAACATGAAAAGATACGGAGCAATCCTGTCCCACTTGACATTGAGCATCCCAGAGACAATGCCAAAATCCTCCGGAGGGAAAGAATCATCTGACAGCTCCACATCTAAAGCAGCACTAAAATGCAACAACAGAAAACAAAAAGGGGGATGAGAAGCAAGTCAGACTTGGTATTCTATTCACTGGAGACTGCACCAAAGAGGAATGACAGTCCAATACTGACGATTCTACTGTTGGCAGAACTGATTTTTTGAAACAAAAAGGCAAAAATAGAAGATGGGGAGCATGGTCAAGGTGTATTACAGAGAGACTACAGAAAGAGGAAGGCAAAACTGAGAAGCTGCAAAAAGACAGGGATGCAGAAATGAAAAAGCTCACGAAGACAAGGAAAGGATTCTGTATTTATGGGTAACAGAGTATCACAAGCTGACATGAGAGTAACTGTGCCATGCTGGACAGAGAGCTGAAGCAGCCATAAGGTGAGAGCAGGGACAAGAGAACAGGAAGGAAAAAGCAAATTCCAGGGTCCAACCTTCAAGAAGTGTGATGAATGCTCGC
The DNA here is from genome assembly GCF_963932015.1 of Anas acuta. NCBI lineage: Eukaryota > Metazoa > Chordata > Aves > Anseriformes > Anatidae > Anas > Anas acuta. Next base: position 424,905 of record NC_089006.1, on the reverse strand, counting down.
AATTGGGGGAGCAAAGATAACAGCACATTATGGAGCCTAGAAACAGTCATGAATCCTGAAGGCAAGATTTGTTCCTGATCAGTATTAGAAACCCAGAAAAGGCCTACCTAGAACCAACATTGTAGATGTTGTACTGCAGAGTCAAGTCTCTCCCCTCCACTGCATATCTGTTTAATAGAGATTTGGAGGCCAGGAGCCTGGCACCTTCTTCACAGTGGGCCACGTAGAACAGGGCAAACACAGCAAGAATTGCAAGCTTCATCTAGAAATAAAAGAAAATGGAACGTCATTGATAATTTCACTGCAAAAAGAACACAAATGGCACAACCTAGCAAGGCAACACAATTCACAAGTAGTAAGACATGAGCAGCTGTATACTTCACAGCAATATCGTGAAAGGATGTCACAGAGCAGGGAGAAATGACCCTAGCTCCACAGAGCTTTGCAATTGCCTCTGAAATATCTGTACACTTTCCTCCAAGAATGTGAGTAACGACACAGCAGTGGCCTAGACGGGCATGCACGGCAGCAAAGGTGGCAGTTTTCTCCCTTCTCAAAGCCCCAGCAGGTATTGTTCCTGCTCATTAACTGGGAAAGATCTCAGATCTTTCAGTAACTTAAACCTCTTTCAGTAACTTTCAGAGCAGAACTTCAGTCAATTAATGGTTTCACCAATTTTGTCAATTAACAGTTAATTGCCATTTTGAAGCACTGCCTTACAAAAAACAGAGGTGGTTCTTCGTCCCCACCCCATCAATTCTCTGTTGTTCTCACAATGTACTAGCTTCTCATTTCCAGACTCAGATTTTCTTCTTCTACTTGCAGTGACCGAAACAGCACCAACACCCTCCAGCAGCCTTTCAGTCCCCACAACTCCCCGCTCCAAGCTGCACGCCCTTATTTCCCGCAGCCCAGTATCTCCCAGCTCGGATGAGAAGACCGCAGCCGCTCCGCACCCACCCAGTAACGGAACTCGGGAGCTTTAGTCTCCGTACCGAGACTGCTGCGGCGCCAGACCCCTCACTCTGCTAGGCGGTGTCCCCTCCACACAACCCAACCGCATTTCCACCCACGCCAGCATCTCCCTACAAGCCCGACACGGCCCAGAGACCCGAGGGGAGCTCCCAGCCGCTGCTCCCCCTAGGCCAGAGCGCCGCTGACCGCTACCTGCGGGACACCCAGACCCCCCCCTCCTTTTTTCTCCCCCAAATACCCCAGCAACAGCACCAGAGAGGGGCCCAAAGCTCCCCAAAGCCCTCCCAGCCCCCGCTCCCCTCCTCCGCTCCGCTCCGCTCCGCTCCCCTCCCTCCGACACCGCCGAGTCCCCGCCGCCCCTCACCCTCTCCGCCTTGCCACAGCCCGCGGAAGGCCGACTCAGCAGCAGGAAAAGAGCGGAAGCGCCCGCGGTCCGTGACGTGTCGCCTCGCAGCGCCCCCGAGGCATTTGGGAAATGTAGTCCTGCCCCCCTCCCCCCTCCCGCCCTCCATCTCGCTCCCCCCCCCCCAGACTTGCCCTTTGGAGAAAGAGGGTTTACTTGCAGTCCCAAAAGCGTTTAAAAACCAGCAGCTTTTAGTTAAAAAAATAGCACTTATAAAGACTGCTGGGATATTCGGGAATAGTATAGCCAGCAGGACTGGGGATGTGATCGTCTCCCTGTGCTCTGCTCTGGTGAGGCCACGCCTTGAGTACCATGTTTTGTGCCCCTCACTCCCAGAAGGACATCGAGGCCCTGGAGCATGTCCAGAGCAGGGCTACGGAGCTGGTGAAGGGCCTGGAGCACAAGTCCTGTGAGGAGCGGCTGAGGGAACTGGGGGTGTTTGGGCTAGAGAAGCGGAGGCTCGGGGCAGAGCTCATTGCTCTCTGCAACTGCCTGAAGGGAAGGTGTGGGGAGCTGGGGGTCAGCCTCTTCTTGCACATGACTATCAACAGGACAAGAGGGAATGGCCTCAAGTTGTGCCAGGGGAGGTTCAGGTTGGAAATGAGGAGACATTTCTCCTCAGATAGAGTGGTCAGTGTAATAAATATTGTATAATAAGTTTGTTAATCAAACTGGCGGGAAAGCTTGTGGGGGCTGTGACAACCCTGTATAGCTGGAGAGTTTCCAGCTGCCCATCCTGATCAGAACATGGAGAGTGCTTGCTCAGCAAGATCGCAACCTGCAACGCAGAGGAAGACTACGGCCTTCATCCTCACGACCACCAGGAGGTCTGAGACGACCCCCTAGCAACAGTACACGCAACCGCAGGACATACCAGGATACGCCCTGAACAACCAGGCTATAAAAGGGGGACGCTGGCGGGGGTGAGGTGCGTGCCGTTGGTGGAGCAGAGACTCCGCAGCCGCCCAGCGCTGTTTTGCCTGCTTGAACGCTTGCTTAATAAACTTGGCTCTGATAAAGATTATTCTGAGAGTGGTTTGGTTCCTACCACTTATCACAGTCAGGCGTTGGGACGGGTTGCCCAAGGAGGTGGTAGAGTCACCGTCCCTGGGGGTGTTCGAGGAAAGGTTGGACGTGGTGCTTGGGGACATGGTTCAGTGGGTGACATCGGTGGTAGGGGGATGGTTGGACCAGACGAGGTTGGATTGCTTTTCCAATTCAATTTTCTGATTCTGACACCAGCCCCTCAAAGACTATCACTCCCAGCATGCCCCTTGGCAGCGCGCCCATCCCATAGACCCCTTCGCCTGGTGCATGCGCCCTGACCGTCGGACCCATTTTCCAGCCATGCTCTCGGGCCCGGCAGCCTGCGCATGCGCACTGCCGCCCAGCCCCTCCCAACGCGCTGCCAGCCCGGTTGCTCCTCAACCGAACTTTCTGAGAACCCCGCGGGGTGGGGACGGGAGGCGCAAGCCCCGCCTCCTGCTCGCTCCCGCCTTCTGATTGGACGTCGGGCCCGCCGCGCAGGCAGCGATTGGGCGCGGCGGGGCGGCCCTCGGGGTAGGCTGTGGTGGCGGGGCGAGCGAGCTCCGCTCTAGAAGCTTCCCCTCGGCTCCGCGCTCCGGGTCCCGCCGCCGCCGCCGCCGCCATGATGGGCCCGCGCCCCGTCCTCGTTCTCAGTGAGTCCCCCCTCAGTCCCCCCTCGCCGCCATTTTGTGTCCCCTCAGGGCCCGGCGCCCCCCTTGTGGCCCCCGCCGCGGGGCTGAGGCGCCGCAGCACCCCGCAGTCCCCGGGGTTATCCGGGGCCCCGTAGCTCCAGGCTCCCTTCCCGTCCTCTCGTTGCTGCTTTTAGGCTTTTCTCCTTTCTTATAAATCTGGGGGGGGGGGGGGGGGGGTTTCTTATGTGTAGTTCTGACGTAAACCTCTCCTCGGCCAGGCTAAATACGTAACACAAATCCCCCAATGTGCTTGCGAGCCTCTGTTACAGCCTGCTCAAACATACCAAAGGCTGAGATTTACTGATGTACAAAACTGAATTATAAACCCTGGTTCTTCTTGTCATACAGACTTTGCAGACCACAAGCTACCGTGCAGCAGCCTCTAGGATTTAGGGGGTCTTCCAGGTTTTTGTGAACCTCTGCTGCTTGGTTTTGTGGGGGAAGAGTTTATATCTCAGGGGTACAAGTTTTTCAGAAGAATCTGTTGCTAATCAGGTATCCTGTTATAATCAGGAATACTATTTTTCATTGGTACTCTTTTATGAGCATGCTTTCTTAGACCAGCTGTAATATTTATTGTAAATTCTTAATTTAGAACTGTGTGCGTGACTGAGAGGGTGTTTTAGTCCATTGTCACCATCACCATTTCAGTCTTGGGTTTTCTGGTAAGACTACACGATGGTTATATTTGTGCTATTTTTTTTTTCCCTGTGTGCTTTAGGTCAAAATATGAAACGTGAGTCTGGAAGAAAAGTCCAGACTGGGAACATCACTGCTGCTAAGGTACCATATTCTGACGTCAGTCAACTTTTTTATTATTTTATAACACGTGTGTGTGTGTATAAAAAAGCAGAGTAGAAGGACCATATAAAATGAATTTTCAGTGTTAAAACCAGTATGTTTGATGTAAGTGCATGTGGAGGGGTTTAACCCATCAAAACCTCTTTCTCTGCCAAGTCTGAGAGTGTTTAAATTTTGGCATCTGTTTTTAGTACTTACTCAGTGTGATGCCGCTGCTCTAATAATCCCTGGCTTCTCATTTCCACATGAGCCCTGTCTTCTGCTACATCTAAGCAATTGCGGAATCATCAGGTTCTTTAGATTCATTGTAGTGGCTGCTTGTTTCATGTAGATTATGCGTTTATTTGAGGCTGTTTTAGATGTTTTGATGCCTTCATGTTTTGCCTAATTCCGTTTGTTCCTCCTAGACTATTGCTGACATAATACGAACATGTTTGGGACCAAGAGCTATGATGAAGGTAAGAATGTTTGCTGAGATCCCTGTGCTGCTGCTGGCTAGAAACACTGCACTTATTAAAGGTCAGTGCAAATACTGCTTCTGTTTTGGTTGCAGATGCTTTTGGACCCCATGGGTGGGATTGTGATGACCAATGATGGCAATGCTATCCTTAGAGAGGTGAGTTTCTCCTAAAGGATTGTCTTGCTTAACTTGTGAGTCGGTATGTTCTGGGATATGGTTAAATAGCTTGGTTAAATAGCTGCCAATGGCATTATGTTATTTCGCCTTCTATCTTGAGAACCAAAAAATATTAAACATTACCAAGAAAAAGGTGCTTATTGGAGAGGAATTAAATGCTTCTAGGTAGTGCTCTTCCTCAGAAAAGTGCATTTGATCCCAGGATAGTAATTTTTCATGGAGGTTTTATAAGACTGATAAGAATTTGCTTGTAATTTTAGTTATAATCGCTTGCATCAAAGCCTATTGAGTAGATGCTTAATTTTACTACGCCAAATGATTAGACCAAGAAATTGTCGTTGCTTTTCTAGTGTGAGTGTTGTGGAAATAGCATCACAAAAAACGTAATGCCTGAAAAACTGTGGGGATGCAATACAACGAAATACAAATGCTTATTTTCCCCCTCAAAAAGGAAGAAATACCGGTGTTATAGTCAGGCAGAATACCTTTGATTATTTAAAAAGTGAGGTATTTGTTCCATTGAAAGAAGCTTCAGGTTTAGTATTCCAGAACCAAAACCGTACCGTTTGCATCCATACAGATTCAAGTCCAGCATCCAGCTGCAAAATCAATGATAGAGATTAGCCGTACTCAAGATGAAGAAGTTGGAGATGGGACCACATCTGTAATTATCCTTGGTAAGGAGCACAAATAAGACATGTACCTTTTATAGAAAGTTAATGCTAAAGCTTGTCTTGTTTGCTCATCAGATCCCAGTAAGTATGCATTACTGAGACAGATCCGTGTTATTTCCCAACCCTAAAATTGGGTGGGTTGGTTGGTTGGTTCTTGTTGGGTTGTTTTTAGACCATGAAGAGTACTAGGTTCATTAGACCCTTAAGTGATTAGCTTCATGGTTCAAAAAATTGTGTTCTTTCCCCCAGTTTAGTACAATCAAGTATAACAGAAGGTATGGATGATATTAGAGCTCTCTGCATGGAGAGTAGATACTTTTGGCTGGTATATTTTCCTTAAGTTTTGGCTGCCAATTGTTCTGCTAACTTATCTGGGGAATTTGTATGTGTTTATTTTTCCCCTTAGCTGGAGAGATGCTTTCTGTTGCTGAACACTTCCTGGAACAGCAGATGCACCCAACTGTGATCATTGGGGCTTATCGGAAGGCTTTGGATGACATGATCAGTATTCTAAAGAAAATTGGGTAAGTGTGGGCTGGTGGGAGTCAGAGAGAAGGGATGTGGGGCTTCTGCTTAAAGATGATTCTTGAGGGAATCATGTTGGTAAAACGACAATTAGAGAGAGGTGAACTGTAGTTTGTAGTTGTAGTTTGGAATAATACTTAGTTTACTATTGACTTTTTACTTTCTCTCAGCACTCCAGTGGATGTGAACAACAGAGAGATGATGCTTAAAATAATAAAGAGTGCTATAAACACCAAAGCAATAAACCGCTGGTCTGACTTGGCCTGTACCATTGCTCTTGATGCTGTTAAGACTGTGGAGTTTGAGGAAAATGGCAGAAAAGAAATTGATATAAAAAAATATGCAAAAGTAGAGAAGGTATGTCCTGAATGTTTTTTTTTTAATTATTTATATATATTTTTTACATCTGTGTGCTTCTTTCTCATTTTGAATTAAATGTTTCTAGAATGCAGCAGGAAGAATTTTGTGCTATTGATCTGAAGTCTGCAAACATAACCCTTGGAGATATTTTACTTTGTGCTATTGGCCTTGCTGGAGTACAGTGAAAACAGGGGCAGTTATTTCAACAGTTCCAGAATACTGCTTAAAAAGATCACTTCAACTATTTCAATTTCCATCTTCCATCCACATGTTGCCATGTGATAGGTTGTAAGCAGTTTCTCAAGTTCTTCAATGGCTTTTCACTTGACCTAAGTCAGTGTGCTCTTACCATTAACTCAGGTTATCACCAGAGTTAAATCACACTTGCTCAAGAGAACTTTCTTTTTTCAGTAGATGGGATGGATAGTTTCAGGAGCATGGATATACAGATTTTTGTAGACTAGACTAACTCATCTTGTTCCCCCTTTCTTATGTCTGTCAGATTCCTGGTGGCTTTAGTGAAGACTCTTGTGTTCTGCGTGGAATCATGGTTAATAAAGATGTAACTCATCCCAGGATGCGTCGCCTTATTAAGAATCCACGCATTGTCCTTCTGGATTGTTCACTAGAGTACAAGAAGGGAGAGAGCCAGGTAAAGCACGTTCTGTTAGGGATGTCTGCAACTTCTGATTTAAGACTAGTGAGGTGAACAAACCCAGATAGCTCATTACCTGCATGAGGGGCAGAAGGCTCCATGTTTCTTGCCTTTCAGAGACCTTTTGCATGTATGGCCTAATTCTGCTGATTCTGGGATCAGTCAGTACCCTGGAGAAAAAGAGAAAATAACCCAGGCTACAATGTTTAACTCACTGTGAAGTAGCTGCAGTAATTTGTGTAATGTGAATGTCAAGAGTCAAATATCTCTGTCTTAATTAATGCTAGTGTTAAACTGACATGGTGTCAGAACATCTGATTCATGTTTTTAATTGTGCAGTTCCCTCTAACTCTTTCCTGTGGGAGCTGAGGTATCTTAAGTCAGAGGGTCTGTGGTTAACTCACTGATGAGTTGGGATGAATACAGTAAGATATTCACACTTCTTTCTATACAGACTGATATTGAAATAACACGGGAGGAAGACTTTGCCCGCATCCTGCAGATGGAGGAAGAGTACATTCAGCAGATTTGCGAGGATCTTATGAGAGTGAAGCCAGATCTGGTCATCACAGAAAAAGGAATTTCTGGTAATAATGCTCATGATCCTTCCTTTTGTTGAGTTCATCTTAATGTTCATACTGCGTTAAACACACTGTTCAATAATAAGAAAAAAATAATTTTGAATATGGCCTTATAGTAGTTTTTTTGTCATTGCTCTAGAAAATAGGTCTGAAGTGCAGGTATTAGATTTCATTCTTTTGAACGTGGATGCTTAGAATAATGTTTTGCTTTTCCAGCATTTGGAAACTATATCAAAACATAAGTGAGGATGAGATTAACAGACCAGGGAGAGCTGCACTGTAATTTTTTTCTTGCAGCTTGGTTTAGGATGCAACATTTAGGTTACTTCCTTTCCCTTCTTGCTACTTTAAAGATACACAGTTTGTAAACAAAAATAAAATAAAAATAAACAAACAAGCAACCAAACAAAAAAAACCCTGCTGATTGATCAATGAAGTTGCACAAACCTGATTTCAGACTTGGCCCAACACTACCTGATGAGAGCCAACATCACAGCAATCCGCAGAGTGAGGAAGACTGACAACAACAGGATTGCCAGGTAAATGTTCTCTTCCTTGCCACAGTTCATTCTTGCTGTTGCACTGAGTTTTCATTCTTACCTCACTCTTTCTCCTGTTCTTATTTGTGAGCATCTGACTTAACTGTTGGTTGTGTGATAGGGCCTGCGGAGCTCGCATTGTGAGTCGCACTGATGAGCTGCGAGAGGAAGATGTGGGAACCGGAGCCAGGCTCTTTGAAGTCAAAAAAATAGGGGATGAGTATTTTGCCTTCATCACGGATTGCAAAGACCCCAAGGCTTGCACTATCATTCTGCGTGGAGCCAGCAAGGAAATCCTTGCAGTAAGTTACTACGTGTTTTTCCCTGCTGTTCTGCCACCTTCCTAGTGTCAGTAAGTTGTTACTTCCTTGTGAGTTCCTTTGGGAATTCTTTCTCACTCCAGAACCCAATCTTGTGTGCTCTACAAGGCAAAACGGTGGAGGGACAAGCCCAGCAGATCTGTGCTCATTTTCTACAACCAAAAAATCTTTTTATGTGCCTACTACAGGAGGTAGAGCGTAACCTTCAAGATGCCATGCAGGTGTGTCGCAACGTCCTCATTGACCCACAGCTGGTGCCAGGAGGGGGAGCGACTGAAATGGCGGTTTCCCATGCATTGACAGAGAAGTCCAAAGGCATGACAGGTGTGGAGCAGTGGCCCTACCGGGCAGTAGCCCAAGCTCTGGAAGTCATTCCCCGAACACTCATCCAGAACTGCGGCGCTAGTACCATTCGTGTGCTGACCTCGCTTAGGGTAAGGCATGCACTAGGGAGTTATCCCCAGAGGTTCATTGTCCTGCCCCTCAGATCCTTTATTTTCAGTATCTCCTGAGGTGGCAAGAGAGAGCTCAGACTGTTGAGGTTGTAGCCCTTCAGTAGTTGCAGTAGGCTCTTACAGTGAAGGAATCCTTGGTTGGAGTAACCCATCCCATCAAGGTGATCGGAATACTAGTTTTTTCTTGCATTAGCTGGGCTGCAAACATTTTTACTGAAGCCTTGTACCAGAATGTGAAGTCACAAAAATTGAATTAAATGGTTGGTTTGAAGTACCAGAGTGTAAAATCAAAATAACAAAACCCTGAGGTTGAACAAAATCAAAATCTTCCTTTGTGGTCAGATTGAGTGGCATGAGAGAGAAGGAATCACCAAGTATAATTTCTGATACAATTGTTTTAAGCAGTGCTTGGTAATATGCTTTTGTGTAAATTCCAAAATTGGAAAAAAAACAAAAAAAACAAAAAAACTACTTATTGTTTTCTTGAGGCTATGAATTTGAGTTTCTTGCAGGTGAATTGCTACTTGATTAGCAGTGACCTGTTGTTCTGCTTACAGGCAAAACACACCCAAGAGGGCAGCCAGACATGGGGAGTAAATGGTGAGACCGGAACTTTAGTTGATATGAAGGACCTGGGGATCTGGGAGCCTTTAGCGGTCAAATTGCAGACCTACAAAACAGCAGTAGAGGTAAGGAGAGAAGTTAAAACTTTTTTTTTTTAAAAAAAAAAAAAAAAAAAAGAAAAAAAAGTGAGCATCTGTAGCTTGTCCTTTTGGAGTAGGGTATGTTGCTGTGTAGGCATTCAGATGCTTGGAGAAGCACTGCAACCTGAGCATGGCATTTGCCAGCTCACTAATGCAAGAGGTGTATGATGGGGATGCAGAAGGGGTGCAACACGTGGGGGAGCTTGTATTAGTTTTGGAGGGGTTGCCTGAGCCTGGGATGTGCCCTTTTCCATCCTACCTGTTTCTCTAACTTAACTGTCTCACAAGAACGAGTGGTTCTGTGTGAGCCAGGGCTGAGAAATTTGGTGGCAGCGGTGTGCTGGAATCCAGTCAGCAGCCCTGGGAGCTTTTGTGCTTTGGTATCTGACCTTGAAAGGCTCCTCTTCTTCAAACCAACTGCGAGCGCTCGGAAGGAAGGCAGGTGCTTTGGTGTTGTGAAAGCTACATGGATTGTGTTTTATTCTTTGTGACGGGCTCTTGGTTAGACGTGGATGTGGTGTTTTTCCGCAGACTGCAGTTCTTCTGCTCCGCATTGATGACATTGTTTCGGGGCACAAAAAGAAAGGCGATGAGCAAAGCAAGCAGCCCGCAGCGACGGAGGCTTCCCAGGAGTAGAGGCTGCATTGCCACGATGAAGCAGCAGGCAGTGCGGTCCCGACACCAGAAGCAGCTCCCTGCAGCGCTGCGGTTTCTCCCCAGTCCTGAGCTGGAGCTGGGGCAAAGTCCAAGAATTTGTCTGAAGTTTGGGGGGGGGGGGGGGGGGGAGGGGAGAAAACCTGGAGTATGGTGAAAAGGGCCAACACGTCCCGTGAAGGGTGGAGACACCACTGCTTTAATTTAAGTCTCCCCTGTACTTCCTCATTGCTGTTTGCCTCGACAATAAAGGACTTTAAAGGAATTTCGCTGCGGGGCGCTCCGTGCGTGGGGGGCAGGAACTGGGGGGGGAGGGCGGGGGCCGCACCCCGCTCCCTGCAGGCGGCGCCTTTAAGAGGGGGAGCGCGCTCCGAGCTGTCACGTGACGGGGCGGGGCCCTCCCCTCCGGGCCGGGTCCTAGCGCCGGGTTCCGACCCCCCGGAGGGAGCCATGCGGCGGCTGCTGCTGCTGGCCGGGCTGCTGGCGGCGGCCGGCGGCCGGGAGGTGACGGCGGCACCGGGACCGGGGAAGGGGGGGTGGGGAGCGGCTCACTGGGCTGAGCCGGGGCCGTGCCCGTGCCCCGGGCTCGGCTCGGGGCCGGGGAGAGGCTGCCTCGGCGGTCCCGAGCTTCCCCCCCGGGCCTCGGCTGCGGACGGGGAAGCGGCTCCGAAATGGGGAAGCTGCCCCGCAGCGGGAGGGTGCGCGGCGCTGACCGTGCTCGTTGGGCAACGCCAGGGCCCCGTCACCCGCGGGGCTGGTGGGGAAGCCGGGAGCGGCCCCGCGGTGCCTTCCTCCGGCCGAGCAGAGGCTGCCAGGTCGGCCTCCGCTGGAGAACCGAGCCTCCCGCTGAGGCCTCTTCTTCCTCCGCAGGTGTGGATGCAGTACAACCCCGGCTGGAACGGCTCCTCCGTCAACCTGCTGCACATCCGGGCAGTGGGGCCCAATGACACCCTGCACTACATCTGGAGCAGCATCGGGGCCCCCGCCGTGCTGCTCGTGGTCACCGAGGGCACGAGCAGTGCCCTGCACGTCAACTGGACCCAGCTGCTCTCGCCCACTCCTGACGGAGCCATTCAGATTGAGCCCGCTGGCAGTGTTGTGTACTCCACAGCTGTCGTCTTCACCAAGGTACTGCCCGGGGATGTAGCACTGCTCTGGGAGAGCAGCCCTGCAGTGCAAGAGGTGTAGGGTTGTGCCTAGGGCAGAGCAGGTCAGTCTGCAGTTTTCCCAGCCGCAGCTAAATGTTGCCTCGTGTGTCCTCCCCTGATTGTCTCAGGTTTGCAATGCCACCTCGAGATGCTTTGCCAAGGCGCTTCCTTTGTGGGTTCCCTCCTCTCTTTGCTGGCAGTGGCAGCTCCGTGGACCACAGCACAAAGTGGCAGTGTCCATGGCACCTGCTGGCAGCTTCCAGCCCCTCTCCCCTTCCTCCTCCCCAGGTGTTTGAGTACAGCAAGGCCAACGTGCTGGAGGAGGTCTTCTACCCCACCTATGACTTGTCAAACTTCTCCTGGGACAGCGTCAATCGGACCCTGAACCACACTGCCTTGACAGCCGAGTTTGTGGGTGGCCCAGCCACTGACCCCAGTGGCAGCTTCTCCAACGGCAGCCTGGCATTTCGGGTAAGCACACAGGGGGATGTAGTGGGATGAACCCAGTGAATACCCTGTCCAAAAAATCTTCTAGAGAAAGAATGCTGCTCCTTTGTGTCCCAGCCCAGGATCATGCTGTCCCTCCAACCTATTTCTCCCGCAGGTGACAGCTTACGAGACCAGTGGCCGTGACGAGACCTTGCCCAGCCTTTTGCACACAGCAAACAGCTCTAAAGTGGAGTTTGTCCTTGCTGGGGCAGCCCCACGGGGCAACAGCTCATGGTTTGCCCTAGAGGTGGTCACGGTGGAAGAGGCAGGAGTGGTGCAGAGGCTGCGCTTGGCACGTTCCATCGACGATGAGTACACTCCCACCATCTTTGAGGTGAGTGCAGGGAGAGCATTGGGGTTGGGTAGATCCCCTGCTGCCGTGCTCGTCGCTATAGTTTGCCCTGGCATAAATACGCTCTTCTGTTCTCTCCTCGCCAGACGTTCTCCCTGGTAGCAGAGTCCCGAAATGACAGCTCCACGCTCAGTTTCCTGCAGTGGAAGGCGACAGCCTACGGCTCGCAGGCCCCCAAGCGCGAGGACAGCATCCAGTGCCACTCCGGTAGCCTGAAAGCAGCCAACTGGACGCTGCCCAGGTCCAGCATTGTCCTTGCCTACTTTGGGGAGGGCGTAGGCAGCACCTACACAATCAGTGCTGTCAACATCTCCTTTGGGGGTGAGGACGGAAATATTTACGAGGAAAAGCGCTACCTGAGCTGGTGAGTACAGTCTCCAGGGCACCAAAGTGATGCTCTCCCTCCTACTAGTAGCTTGGGTTTGGGCAATTTTCTAGGCTAGAGGGTAGCAACTATGTCCCTTTGACAGCCTGTTTTCCTATTATCCTGTGGCAAGGAGTGAATTTTGACACATTTTGATCTCACCATCCACCAGCATGGGAAACCTCCTTCTATTGTTTGTGCGGGATCCTGACAAGAAATCCTTTCGGGAAAGAAAGCCCCAGATAACTCCCCTCCATGGTACAGAGTTGATCCCCATCTCTGTGGCTGATGTGCCTCATTTCTTCCTGCAGGTCTGCACTGCTGGGCTTTGGGCAGCCCCCCAAGGACACCTTCTCTCCCCTGGTCATCTCCATCATGGCCGTGGCGCTGGGCACCCCCATGGTGCTGCTAGTGGTGGGCAGCTGTGTGGTTCTCTTTGCCCAGGGGAAACGCTACACTGAGTATGAGCCCATCAACTGAGTGGGGTGGGCTCTGGAGAGTCTTCCAGGCTCCTTCTTGTCCCTGGGGAAGCAACCACTACGGCTACGGGGCCTCCAATGCCTGCAATCTTCTCTGTTTTCCACTCTCACCCTGCAGTTCAGGCTCAGAGGGGACACGGACAACATTTGCAGTAGTTGCCCATGTCACATGTCCCTCTGGCGGGCTGTCTCCTACTGCCCAGATCCTGCATCTGATGACACTTCTTCCTCTGTCTTTTCCTGACCCACCCAGCCAAGGACAGTGAGTGGGGGGAGTTGGTCAGGGTTTTTCTGAGCCAGGGAAAGATCATCCCAAGGGATGAGACCACTGCTGTCCTCTTTGCACCCAAGCAGCAGCAGGGATGGGCTGTGCCCTGTCCTGTGCCAATTCCAGAGCTCTCAAGGCTCTGCTTAAGCAGCTCCAGTCTAGGAGCAGGGCTGGAGGACAGGGCTGGGGACTGGTGCTGCTCCTGACAGCACGCAAGGTGCCTTTCTGTTTCCCACTGTGCTGGGGGCATCTCGGCGTAGCCCCCCCCAGCAGCCCCGCTGGGGATCACACACCGCTCGATCCCCACTTCAAATGGGAGCCTCGTGCTGTGCTGGCCTCGGTGAGGGCTGCTGGCACAAGAAGAAAGCTCGCTGCTGCTTTGTAGCAGATGCTTGAGCTCAGGTCCAAGGCTCATCTGGCCTAGCCATCACTTAAACCCCATCTGGGCTCTGCAGGATCAGCTTGGATCAGCTCTCCATGTGCTTGAAGCTGTGGGACCTGCATGATCCAGGGCTGCTCAGTGGTTGTGGAGGCACCACATCACTTAGAAGTGTGCTGGGCTTTTGTGTTCACAGTCACTGACTTGTCTTTGACCAAATAAAAGGGATTTCTAAGAGTAGTTTCCTGGGGAAACCCTGCACTATGGGAAAGTGGGATGAGTTCTGGGGCCCTGTGGGGATTAAAGGAAGGGTGCTGCAGCTCACAGCAGGAGCCAAGGTATGAAAGCCCCTCTGAGAAGAGGTAGGCTCCTAATCTCTGGCGGTTCATGGTTGTTCCAGGGGTGGTTTTGGCTATGAGCCATGGGGTCAGCATGAGCCCAGGCCCTAAGCCATATTCCTGTTCCAAAGCACATTTGAAACAGTCAGGCTATTCCCATTTTCCAGCTTGGTAGAGCTGCACTGGGTGAATTGCTCCCATGATATAGCAGCTGGGGATGAGAGGCTGAAGTCAAATGCTTGGCAAGATCTAGAGCTGAAGGGGCTTTCCCCTTATTTGGGGGATTTTTATAGCTGTTTTTTTGGGTTGTCTGAGACTCAGAGAGCCACGACAACCAGGCTTATACAGGGCTGGATGTGCAGGGGTCCCCTTATGCCTGCCAAGGACTACAGGGTGGGTCTCACCACTCAAACCCCAGTGGGGTGCAGGCTGTAATCCCATCAGGGGGGTGGATTTGGCTGTCCCAGCCCAGGCAGCAGCACATCTGCAGCTGTCTAACCTGTCCCAGCCTCTCCCTGCGTCTGTCCCAGGGGCAGAGCTGTCTCCGACCCGGCAGACTGGTTTGTGAGCTGGGTGCTGAACCCCTGCCAGGAGGAAGAGGTGGAGGAGGAAGGAGCTGGGTGGGACTGGCCATGTCACCGTGCAGGGATGGGGCAGTCACAGTGCTGGGAAATAGACAGCAGGGAGAGACCCCTTCCTCCTCCCCCCCCCCCCCCGGTGGAATTTAACTCTCCTTCCCCAAAACAGCCACACACAGCCGCTCAGTTGAAGGGCTTTATTGGGCAAAGCCAGTTCCAGGAGGAAGTCCAGCAAAGCCTGTCCTAACCATCCTCAAGGAGCAGGTCGTTCTGCTCCCTGGCTCTTGCCCGGGGTGTCATTTCTCCACCTGCAGGAAACTCCCCATGAAGAAGGCTTTACAACTCAACCATCTCAACCCCAGGAGCCTTACTAGGTCCAGGCAGGGAGCAGGGGCCCTGTCTGTCCCCCCACCTCCACCTTCAGGGCAGAGCAGCAAGGAGGGCTCAGCCCCTCCGCACCTCAGACCCGGCACCTGGTCCCCTTGGGGCTCCCTCACCCCCAGTACCGGAGTTTGGCCCCGCTCTCCTTGGAGCGCTCCTCGGGCTTCGGTGCTGCCACAGCAAGGAGGTTTTCAGGCTCCAGGACAAACATGCTGTACAGGTTCCAGAGCAGCATGGCCAGGAGGGGCAGGAAGGTCATGCTGAAGCCAAAGGCACGGAAGGAGCGCCCGATGGCGTATGACAGCCAGTAGATCAGCCTGGAGAGGGCAGGTAGATGGGGGAACAGTGAGGGAGATGTCCTGGGGCTGGCACCTGGCTTAGGGTACCGGGCTCAGCTAGAGTTTGCCAGGTATGGCTGCTGTGGGAAGCAGGATGAAGGAGGGAGCAGGGATGAAGCAACCCTTGCCCTGCACAAGCTTTCCTTGCTGTCATCAGCCAGCTGAGGCATTGCTGAAGCGGGGGTTTGCACAAGCCAAGCACCTCGTTTCCACGCTGGGAAGTTCCGCAGCCCAGGGAGGGGAAAAGGGACACTTACCGGGAGATGGCAAAGAGCCCTGTGAGCAGGGGGATGAGCTTGAGGACCTCCTGCTGGAGGTAAGTGGCCAGCACAGCCATGTTGAAGAAGTAGAGGATGAAGAGGTGGACGGACTGGGAGACATAAGTGCGGTGGATCTCCACCTCCTGCTGCAGCTCTCCGAAGGGCTCCAGTGCAGGGGAGCAGAGGCGGGAGATGCCGCTGACAATCATCCCTGGGGGGCAGAGAGAGGGGCTGAGCAGACACCTGGTGAAGCCGTGTTGGGCCCAAGGGCTGCAGGGAGGACCAGGGAGATGCAGCGGGGTGGGAAAGAGGGTAAGAGAAGTGGTTGGCTCTCCATTGCTCTTGCCAGGAGCAGCCAAAGAGACCAGCCCCGACTCTACCCACCACCCCCTGTAGCCCTGCCCCCCCGGGGCTAACACAGCCCAGGGCTGGGCACTTTGGCCCTGTGGCTCACCCAGGACAATGGGGAAGGTGGCAAAGGCAGCACAGCGGAGCGTGTAGACCAGGCGGGCGCTGATGGTGGGCAGGAGCGGAGCATCAAAGGGCAGGAAGACATAGGCCCCGTAGATGAGGCAGGGGCACAGGAACAGGGCCCCCACCACCGAGGCCACAGCCTTGAGGCCATCGGCACTGCAGTCCTTGATGCATGGGCACGATGACCTCTCAGCTGATGGCTTAGCCACTAGCCCCTCGAAGCCCGCTGGGTCCCTGCAGCGCAAGGGGCTGACGGGAAGGAAGACCTGCTTCTGGCGGAGGCCATCGGGTCTGTCCCCATGGGGAACACAGCCTCCCTTGTCTTCCTTCTGGGGCCATGGGGTAGGTTTCTGCTTCCGCTCAATGCACTGTGGGTTGATGGGCACAAAGACATGGGCTGGCATCACAGGCAGCCCATGGGCTTCGTCTTCTTCAGATTCGGCTGAGGGGCACACAGGAGCAGCCTCCTCGGGATCCTCATGGCCCCCCTCAGGACTTGAGCGCCTCTTAGTCTCCATAGGCTCCTTCTGGCCCCGGGCACCATGCTGGCACTGGTCCCACAGCAGGGTGGCGTCGGGATCCCCTGGGTGTTCATTTGGGGCTGGAGGCACCTTGTCAAGGTGGGTGGCCGGGGCCACCTTCCCCAGCTCCAGCAAAGCTACCTCCTCTGGGGGCAGTATGGGCTCGGCAGCAGCCATGAGGGGGGCTGGCTTGGTGCTACTGGAGATGCAGCTGGGTGCTGGTGAGAAGCTCTCCTTTTTTTTTGGGGTGTCAGGAAGAGACTAGGCTCCCATCCCTTCTGGTTTTACCCTGCACAAGAACAGAGACAGACAAAAAGACAACAGAACTGAGAGGTTTGGGGTCATTCACACAGTCCCAGTAACAACATGAGGCACAAATCCCATCTGCAAAGCAGGGACAGCCTGGGAACTGCCATCCACCCACCAAAACACTCTAGGTTTCCTGGCTGGGAATGAGCCATGGGGCCTGGGGAAATGGGATCCTGCCTGGCCAATACAACCACCTCCACCCACAGCTCCATCCCATGCCAACATCAGCCAAGTACAGATATTTGGGGAGAGCCAATGGGGCCACATCTGGGAGCCACAGCTAATGCCAGGATGGGCCAGATTTGCTGCCTCCCATGGCTGAGACTGGCCTGGATTTTGCGGGGAAAGTGCAGGAGGCAGATAGTTGTCACTTGCTGTGGGGTACCAGGAAATTCAGGCAGAAATCCCCCATTGTTCCCTCTGGGCAGGGGATCCTGGTCTCTTACCTGCTCCAGGCACTGCTGGCTGTGGGCACAGGAGCCTCCTGCCACGAAAACCCCCTCTCCCTCTTTGACACATTCTCCTATGCATGCCTGGAAAGAGTCCAGTCCTGGCCACAAGCATGGCGAAACGGAGGCATAGAGCAGTGAGGGGCTCAATCTGAGGATGGCTAAAGCAGCTCCCGGCCCACCTCCATCTCCCCTCTCTCAACCCCACTCACCCTTCAGCCCTGTGGGACACCAGGCTCCCCTCACTTACTTGGAGAAGGGCAGGGGGCCATGGAGT